>NC_135998.1:18400155-18410155 GCF_048128805.1 Centroberyx gerrardi | reverse complement strand
GAGGGAGGCTTAAACAGATGTTTTCATCAACTCCTCGAGTCTCCTCCGCCACTGGACAGAAGGCAGTACGGTGGTGTGAACATTGGTTTCTGGGCCATAGAGGAAAGAAGTGAAGTTTTTGCACCTTTGGGTCATGCGTGGTGAGGATGAAGAGGAAGTAATATAAGGAGCAGAAACAACAATGACTGAGGATGACGAGCCTACCTTAAAAAGGGAAAATGTACGTAGCTGTGAAAGTTTTAACAGGGGAGGGGAGAGGACAGAAGAAAGTGTTGGTGGTATTGTCTATGTGTGTGTGTGTGTGTGTGTGTGTGTGTGTTTGTGTGTGTGTGGAGGGGGGGCATATCTCCAACATGCTGGCGGAGCATTGTTCTCATGTGCTGTGTCACAACGCACTGGGAACAACAACACTGAGCAAGATTCCCACTGAGTCACCCGACCTCTCATACATAATAACTGGAGGCTGGTGTGCATGTGTGTCTGTTTGTGTGCGTGCGTGTGAGAGAGAGAGAGAGAGAGAGAGAGAGAGAGAGAAAGGGAGAGAGAGAGAGAGAGAGAGGGAGAGGGAGAAAGAGAGAGAGAGAGAGTGAGAGTGTGTTTATGTGGTTTGCCATAGGCCTTTCCCAGGACTGTCCCTACCACCATGGCTAGCCATACTATCCAATAATGCCAGATAAATTAACATGTATTTCTGTGTGTGTGTGTGTGTGTGTGTACCTTTTATGTGCTGCAACACCAACCAGTGGCTGAAATAAACTTCAGCAGTAAGGCGTTATATCCCAAAGCAATAACACTGTATATAAGAGGGTGTTATGGGATGAAGGTTGTTTCCCTTGAACTCCAACAGAAAAGTCCAGTCTAACAATAACAACAAACACATATAGTTTACTCTCAGCCAGCAATACACTTCCTAGACATAATATGTTTTCAGGCTGCCACTTTAGAAGGGCCTCGCTTTTTTTTTATTGATTTTATTGTATTTATTTTTTTAATCTTTGTAGAGTTTCTACACGATTTGGAATGTTCAGATCCTCACCTCTTGCAAACTTCTCTCCCTCTAGATAATGACTTGGGTTATTTTTTAAAACCTAGACAGAAATAGATTCCTTAGGTCTTTGAAGAAGTCACTTATCAAACTATAAACGTCAATCAAGTACAAATTTGAATCTAAGCCCACAAATAAACTCACTTATCACTAACACTTGAAGTAAAGTCATTATTGTCGTTGAGCAGAGCCCATAAAAGTCATAGGAGGCAATGTTGTGATATGTGTGTCTGTGAGGAAAATAAATCTGGACCACAGGAAATGCAGATGGATCATAGTTGACCTCAAATGACCGGCACTCTGACACAGGCAAACAAAAGCTGTGTTCAAGAACATTGGAGCGAGATTGGACAGAATCTTTGCTCGCGGTCTCGACAAAAACACAGATTTCCCGCAAAAGAGGAAAACACTGCCTGTCTCTGTCACCCAGCGAGTGTGTGATCTAGACGCGCAGAGGAGAGGGACTGTCATAAATGAGTCACAGATTCCTTTTGTCATATACTGTGTCATTTTGTTTTGTTTTCGGAGGTCTTTATGCAACCCCATTTTTGGTCGCCTGCCACGCATGTGTTCCATTTGGGGAAAATCAGAATCAGGTGCAAAGTACTCTGTTTCTGTTTTGACTGAGATGATCAAATGGGGATGACTAGGAGGACAAGCTTTGCCCAAGAGGAATAAACAACTAAATCCAAATGCCAAACTATATGCAAGTACCAAAACAATAATAAACACAGAGCAAAAATGAAATATGCAAAAAAAAAAAAAAAGAACAACAAAAAAAACAACCACATCTGAGCATTGCAATGATATTTCAACAATATAACATTTATTGGAAAGGTTGCCTTGCTGATCATTTCAAACTCTCATCATTTCATTGCTAATTTTAGTCCCAAATGGCAAATAAGGTGTGTTCGGAATAGCCAAGGCATTTAGGCAATAGTCTGTTGTGAAATTCAATGACACGCAAGCAGTATCAATTAGGCAATGGGCTCTCGCAAAGGAACAAGCAAAAGGGTTTATATCAAACATCTGGTTTTCCTCCCTCTCCCACATCAATTTCACATATCAGCTTCATTCCTTCGCTCAATATTTCCTTGTTATTTCTTCACCCCCAGTAACCTTCCTTGCCCCTTGCTCCTGGCAGCTGATAAATCAAATTATGATTGGTTATTTCAGAGCAATTTTCTCGTATCTTTCCCCCAAATCCGAATAGTTTCCAGGGGAGACACTATTGGAAAATACCAGCCAGACTGTTCACGTCAAATGATGCCTGGGCAAAATGCCTGCAAGTACGGTTGGGGCTTTGGTTCTTGAGCCCAGGTGATCCGCTTATCAGTGCAGCTCAGGGGAAATGACAATGTTTCAGAAGTACACTCCAGGAATGGACTGTCTCCTCTCCCGCCTGTCAGTGACATTCTATATTACCAACCCTTTAAATTGGTCCTCCATTTACCTATGGTTACAATTTGTAGAGAACTGCTAACACCTGTTTTGCAGACACCAGTGACCGTCAGCATTTAGCATCCTTTGCTTGAAAATATTGTAGCAGTAGATACCATACGTCTGAACCATCAAAGGCATGTTAAGTTGTAGATTATTTGTCATACAGAGGAAAAATGTCATTATTTAAGCTGTTGAGGGTCAAAAGTCAGCCAAAGTGTGTGCAGAGTTCAGTGCAAAACCAAAACAAACACACTGTTTTTTGCCATATGTGGGGTTATGTATGGTCTTCCCGTTGACATCAAATCATAACATGCTCAATTAAACTGTACCATGCCTCCCTTTGGTGTGGGACATGAGAACTTCTACCAGGACACCAGCAAGACCCATGGCCTGCTCTCCTCTCCTCCAGCCCAGCCTCTTGTTGCTCCAGTCACTCAGTGGAGTCCATCCCCCCATCAGGGTCTGTGAGTATGTGTGAGTTATGCAAGTTGCTGCTAAGCCCCTGGACTGGAGTAGGGCCAGCAGATGTAGAGAGGAGATAGCGTCAATCAACAGCAGCAAAACCACTGTGGGAGTGAGGTCACTTCCCACCGGGCTACACACAGACTTTCCTGCTGCAATTATGGACTTAGGATACATTACTATATCTGATACTGAAGATATGAGTAAAAGACAAAAACAAACCCTGGACCCCTGGACCTGTTTCTAGCAGGAGGTGGGTCAAGTATGCAAATAGGAGAGTAGCACAGGGCAATATATGTGCAAAAGTCTCCTTTATACTTGTGTGGCCTCTTAGTAAACCATTTGCATGTGTGTGTTTGCGCACAAACACACACACACACACACACACACAAACTTCATGGTGAGTCTTTTTACAGAAAACCCTCCCACCGCTCCTCTAGGGCCCTTACTCCTCATCAACACGCAGCCTCCTGGAATCACAATGCGGGTGTGACCAATAAAAAAATATGCAACAGTGCTGCCTTAAAACCTTTTGTCTCTGGCATGGGTCTTGCTTTGTCTCTTTTTTTTTTTTTAGCTTAAATTAAACACATCTTTTCACGCGTTGGCTATGCACCCAAGCGAAAAGCCATTGTTCTTTTGTACCAGGAACAAAGTTGATGGAATGACCAAAAGCAAAAAAAAAAAAAAAAAAGGAGCAAATATCAAGCAACAGAGAAGCACTCTTTGGAAGGATCCTGTTAGTGGGGAAAGAAAGGTGATTATTTCTGTCCTTATGGCTGAAGACCCAATAGTGGATGAAGAATTCTGTGAAGGTAGATCGGAAGCAATCACAGGATCTCTGATTGCACTCTGGGGAAAAAGGACATCCAAGGGACATCTCTCCGTCTTCCAGAAAGGAAATGAAGAGGCTCTCCAGTCAGACACACCGACACAGCCAGCCAGACACATAGACTGCAATATAAATCCAGCCAGACACACAGACGGATATGCCAGGAGTACAACTAAAGTCCCTCGCCAGAGACACAGAAAGAGGCCAGGCCAGAGGAGCAGATGCTGCAGCACAGAAGCTACAATACACTTCCAATCTGATCCCTTGCCAGCAGCCAGATAGAGTGAGCCAGACAAAGCACCTTCGTGAATTAAGAGAGTTACTACCACAAGGATGGCCAAACTTTTTGACATGTAGGGCCAAATGCCGAAATGTAACACAGTTGATTTACTGCAGACAGGGAAAAAGCTATTGGATGTTTATTAATCAGAAATGGAACAAGTAAATGATGTTCCATTTCCATTCACTTTGCTCTTATAATCAAAATCCTCGTTATATACCCTGTAATAAACAAGTGAAGTCCAAATTCCTCCTCAGATGTTATCAAATTGTATCAAAATACACCAAAGATAGAATGTCTTATCACTCTGGAAACCTTTGAATAGCCAAACAAACAAACAAACAAACAAACAAACAAATAAAACAAAAAAAATATAATAAATACAATACAATTATTGAATATGGAATTTGGACCACTGGTGCAACTTTGGACGACCCTGCGCTAACACAGGTACACAAAGACTACTACATACACTGTGCATTAGGAAACTGAATACCACAGAAAAACACAGACTATTGATGAAGTCTGAAAACACCCACTTTCTTCTAGAAATCAGTAATCCGAGTAACAGTAATTTGAGGCTGGAGACCGGGCAAAAGAGGGAAGAGGCTGGGGGTTTAGAGAGGGTCCAAGTATGGTGGTATGAGGTGAAATCAATAAGGGTTCAACAGTGCATAAGGTTGTGGTTTACATTGTGCTGATCTGGTATAGGTTCCACTAAATGGTATACATTATCTACCTTAAATGTCAAGGTTTGTTAAAAACTAGTAACACTGTAAACATTAGCAACATACAATGTCGACTGGATACAAGTTATTGGTAAATGCTAGAACTCAGAAAGTGGCAAGTCCACTCACCTTTAGCATTTTTTTTACTGTTTATTGAGACAGTGAGAAAGTAGAGGAGGGGACAAAAGAAGGAGAGGCACAGGAGAAAAAGCTCTACTGTGGGAAGCAGGATTTAATCCTAGGATATACGTGACTTGTGTGGCTCCAGAGGTGCAGAACTTAACCACTCAACAACCTCAGGGCTTTGGTGGATTTTGCAAATAAAACAAACACTTACTTCTGTTCAGTGTGACCAGGACCAAATCCAACATTATCATCACTTTGCTTGATGGGTGAGGAAGGTTTGTGAGGCTAATTCTGAGGTACAGGCATGCTACTCACCTTCTTGGTCTTGACAGTGGATTGGCAGCAGTCTCCTCCATCATAGTTACAGAAGGCTCTGTTGTTTACCGAGTCACAGTAGTTGTCTCCCATGAATGGCTAAACCAGAGACAAAGCAATTAGACAAAACATCTACAAATACAGAGGGAAAAAACAATCTACAAACATTAAAAGAGGAAAGCACTCCCTTTTCCGTTGCCATATATCACAAATTATTTTATGTTTGAACTAGCTGATAATGGTTAAAAGTTGAATTGTTGAAAAAGCCTATTGTTCTAGTGTGAGTTTCCTCTTGCACATTTCAAGACATTTTTGAGGTCTCTGGGTAGATTTGCTGATTAATCTGCTACATAATTTCCCTCATCTTTCAATGTGACTTTTTAAGCTTTGAGTGGGCCAGACATGTAAATCAAACTGAGGACACCATAAACTATTCACTGCACAAAACACTCCAATAAGGTGATTTATAGGGTTGGCCCCACCCTCTCCACTTGGGTTACCAATTGGGTTATCCAATTGGCGTAAACTGTGCAGATGATATCATCCTTCCATGCAGTGGAGGGGAATTCTTTTACAGTGGAATGTAAATGCCGGATTTTTAGAAAAAAAGTCAGATTTAGCACGTGCTCACTTGTAAGCTTGTGTACTAATTAATGTTAGAGGTATGATAAAAGTTATGTTAGCCATTTACATCAGAATATATTAGCAAGCAGTTATAATGAGCCACATCAGTGTAATTAGTCTGAACACCATTAAATTACACTAAAACATAATTTATATCAGAACTATTAGTGCCAGGTTTTGCTGCATTTGCAAACTAGTGGAATTTCTGAAATGTATCCATGTACCCATGTGGCAAAAGTGTTTTCATTTTGCTAACAAAAGCTTTATTGGCTTCCACTAACAACAGGTATCCACGGCGACTGGCGTCACCATCAACAGCAAATCTCCTCAGGGAAAACAATTAGCTGTCCATGTGTTAAAACAGCACTGTATTTTCAACTTCTGCCTCAAATGAGCCTGCAGAAGAAGCTAGCCACTGAACTCAGCCCTATCTGGCAGTATGATTAAGATTGACAAGTCCAAATATGCTGTCAAGAGATTCAGCCTTCACCAGGCTTAATCTGTCTACTGGTCGATTTGAGTGTTTGAGTCGGCCAGCATCTGCCAATCTATTGTCTGTCTAAACTCCATGAGCCGGGCACAGCAAATTGAAAAAAGCTACATGAAGCTACATCTGGAGATTATCTAGCTTGTGATCAGTTAATGGTTTTAGAGCTTGCTATTGTTTCTTTGTGTGTGTGTGTGTGTGTGTGTGTGTGTGTGTGTGTGTGTGTGTGTGCACGCGCATGTCTGTGTGTAAGTGCAGTCTTGTATGTGTGTGCTTGTGGGTCTGTTATTTTCATGCACAAATTAATATATTCACAATAAAATAAAAACACAATACTGACAATCACTAGTATCTGATCTCTGTCAGGCTTGTCTATACCCAATCCTAGCCCCATATACAGTATATCTGACAAATTGCTAATTAGTTCTTCTTGCTACAATAAGGACTTAATAATAATAACGACTGGTCTTACCTCACCTTCCTATAGCTAGGACCAAGGAAGGAGTAGAGGGTAACCTCATCTCAACTCAGTTTATACAGTTATTCATCTGTGAATTAGTGTCCATGCCAAGATAATAAGCTTTATAATATAAATTAATTTTTATTCTAATACCACATGCTTACGACACCCATACCTCACTCGTCTATTTGGATAATCGGATAATGCCCTTGCCTCACCTCAAAACGTGTCAAACCAGGACATGCTATTAAAGGCCTTAAAACCTCTGTGCTAGATGAGACCATTACTCCATATTATACAAACACTCCTCTAATTCAGATAGAGCCCTTACCTCACATCCTTTAATGCAGTGGAGCGTTTCTGGGTGTGGATACCACTTCAGTCCCATTGTACAGACTATGCTCTGTAAGGTGAGACAAAAAGGTTGTTTCACTTAGGGTTGGATTCACACACACACAAATATACGCATTATCAAAAGGGCTCATATGGTACACATGGATGTTTTCATTGTGAAGCCCCCTTTGATTTGCACTGACCTTTTTCCACCTCAGACAAAGCTGAATAAATTGATTTTGACATGATATAACTTGATAAAAAAAAGGTGCTCTTTCATAACTGAGCCATGGCCCCGGGAGGGCAGCAAGCTAAGAGGGAGAGACAGAGAGACACAGAGAGAGATAGAGCGCGGCATGTTCTCAAATATCTTTGCAGAATGTGTGGAATCTCGCCCTGTTCCCCCACTGTGCTCTTCATTGAAATGCAACGGAAAACATTCATGTTCAGGGGGGGGCGGTGGGGGGGGGGGGGGGGGGGGGAGCACTGTGCGTAGAGTGTGTATACACATGTGAAAGTGTGTCCATGCGGGCATACGCACATGCTTAAGTTCACATGACTGTGTGTGGGCATGTGTGCATGTGCTGTGACCATGTTTCCATGTAGCGTGTGTTAGCCATACAGGGGATTGCATATATAAGAGTCATTTTGAGTCTGTTTGCTTCCTACCAGCAGGCTCAGAACGGTCGGTTTTGTTTACAGCATGAATATGTTGTCCCCAGACATAGATAGTAGTGTGCATGACCAAAAGTGCTATCCACAGCAAAGGACTGGCTGACCTCAGAGGGTCTATTTCTCAGACCCCCTGTGTCCCAATATCACACAAAGTTGACGTGCTTTTCTTTTGCTGCTGCAAACTAAGGTATTTTTCATTTCAGTGCCGTCAGCAAATCAATGCAAAAAAAAAGAAAGATGGGGGGATGGGGGTGGGGGGTGGTTGGGGGTGGAGGTGGAGAGAAAGAACAACACAGCATCTGAGGACAACTGGGAGCTGCACAAGGAACAGTTTTACTACTTCCATGTAGTATTCCACGGCAGATAGCTGGGTCCTCTATGGCGTGTGTGTGTGTGTGTGTGTGTGTGTGTGTGTGTGTGTGTGTGTGTGTGCGTGCAGTGGTGGCGGTTATGACAGTTATGTGATACGTCCTTTGACATATACAAAGTCCCCATACGGGAGAAGATTAAGCATACTTTTTTTGTCTTAGAGATGAAACTTTTTGCAACTACTTTTACACTCTCTTTTTCTCTTGCTCTGCTATGATGATGTCATCCAGAAACTCTTCTCTCTCTCTCTCTCTCTCTCTCTCTCTCTTTCCCCGCTTTCTCTCTCTCTCTCTCACTCTCTTTCCCTCTCTCAGCAAGGCCGTAAATCATGATAATCCATGATCGTGGCCTGGCCTCACCCCTCACTACGTATGGGATCCTCACCCTCTGAAGCCTCCCCGGGGCGCTGATACCACATAAAAATAGATCCCTATCTCAGCGCCACCACAGACGAGGTCATGTCATATAGAAAATGACTAATTCCACAGCAAGCCCGACAGGGTAATTTTGCTGATAAAGGGGGAGGAGGGTGCTGGGGGCGCAGAACTGTTAGTGATGGAGGGAGAGGAGAAAGAGGAGGAGGTGGAGGTAGAGAAGCAAGAGAGAATTCTAAGTGGGTCACACCAGGAACCCAAATACAACTGGTTTAAAGGCAATACATCAACATCACTTATTAAGGTGGGCAACAAAAACCTCCAACTCAGCAAAGTAGAACTGGAAAGTGCATTTGGGGACATGAGTTCTCTTTCAGGACATGCATCAAAAAAGAATCCTGTCCTAAAGCGGGGGTTAGAATTGCTACAACTTGAGATCAGATACAATCATGATCATTTTCCTGTGAAATGTCCTACAAAAGTCTCTTAACCAACCAATTTCTGTCTGCTCATCATAAGGATCTTGTTATCATTATTGATGACTGCCAGAAAAGGTGTAGCTTATGTGCTTCTGCATGTGTGTGTGTGTGTGTGGCGGAGTGTGTGGAGCTGGGCTGACGTTGGACTGCCTATATCAACAGAGGAACAGGTTGCCTTGGAATCCACATCTATCAGTTGACACGGGCCAACACAGGGGAAAGCGTGAGCAGTGCTGAAGCCAGCACACACCACTTGCTAAACTCTGCATTGATTTTACCGTCTCCAGCTTCCCACCCCTGGTGCATCTCTGAAACACCCAACCTGCCACCCTCACTTCTCTCCCGCTATCCATTGCCCCCAACAGCATAGTCTCAAGCCTCAAATTACCATTGAGTATAAATCATATCAATTACACAAATCCATTAAAAAGAGATCATTTCATATCCACTTGACCCCACCCATCCCTCTCCCAACATGCACCGCAAAAAGCTGCTGACTCAGCGTGACTCTGGAACAAAAAACAAAAGAAGTTGAGTGAGAAATACAATGTGTTCCTTCTCTCGGCCATGGCTTCTCTCTTTCTCTTTCTCCAGTTACAAAACTTGATGCCATTTTGTGTGATCCTCCTGCTAAAAGGGCTTTCAAAAATAGCTTAAAACAAATTGAACAGCAGTGACATAAATCAAGCTAAATGGCGAGAGTAAAATGGGGAGAGTAGGTGTAGTTTAGTTCCCTCTACCCGCCATACACACACACACACACATACACACACACCACGCCCCATCACCCCTGGCCCCACCCGAAAGCATCATTAGTATCCCAAATGACTCCATGACAGTGAGTGGCGCCCCCGCAGGACCAGCGTTTACCATTCTGTATTTAACCGCTCCCCCCCCCCCCCCCCCCCCCCCCCCCATCCCTCTGCCATCTGCCAGTTTCAGCAATCAGTAGTTAATCGATACAATGG
>NC_135998.1:18380155-18397655 GCF_048128805.1 Centroberyx gerrardi | reverse complement strand
TGGAGCGTGCAGCAGCCTCACCGTGTGGGCAGAGCCTCCTGTGGCGGTGATGGCAGTATTACCGGCAGGATCAGAGCAGTTGAGTCTGCAGACGCTGTCGAAGCGGAAGCCATCGGTGCAATGATAGGAGCCATGGAAGATGGGCGGCGGGGATTCACAAGTCACCGGCTCGCACGCCCCTTCCAGCCAGCTGCCATCTTCCGTGCACTGGCGCTTAAACGCACGCCTGAAGGGGAAGGAGAAAGTAAGTAAAAGTAGACACTTGTGGGTTTAGAGAAACTTTGGTGAGGTTTTTTGCAGCTGCATTAGATTTGGGCCATGGCCGTCCAAAAAACGAAGGTTCAAGTCTGTGTGGTTCACAATTCTCAATTCCATGCTCAATTATGGGGGTTTTTTTTGGGAAGGGGGGCATTTTCGCCTTTTTTAGTAGATGGTACAAAGTAGAGAGACAGGGTGAGTGGGGGATGACATGCAACAATCGTCAAATAAGCCAAATAAACCAACAACAATCTGCCTTTACCTCTTGGGTTTGTTGGTGACATGGTAGCCTGGCTTGCATTTGTACTTGCAGAGCGAGCCCACTTTGAGGCCCGTCTCATTGCAGCGCTTGGTCTGCAGCACGGCGTTGGGCACAGGGGGCGGGGCCGGGCAGCGCAGCTCGCACAGGGCCTCTGGGAAGGACCACAGACCATCTTCCAGACAGGTTAGAGTGTTGTTGGTACCTGATGGAGGGAGGTCATCAGGAGGGAATTAATTTAAACAGAAAGAAAAGATGTGGCAAAGTTAAGACAGAGAAGCATGGGGGAGACAGAGCAACGGAGTCAGATGAGTAGAGAAAGCCAGACAGATGATTGGGACTTTGTAGATATTAAACAGGAATACAGACATCTTCCACTCTCTGTTAAGTGAAGACAGCGGCGATAAAACGTATTCAGCATCCGGTTTCATGGAGCCTAAAGTCAAACAACTCTGACAAAAGATCTTCCACAGATGACCTGACAAGGTGTGTGTGTGTGTGTGTCTGTTTCTGTGTGTGTGTGTGTGTGTGTGTGTCTCACCTACGAGCTGGGCAGGTTCCCTACACTGGAAGGTGCTCTTCTTGCCATAGGTGGTGCCCTCAGGGAAGTTGAAGTGGGCTGGGTGCACATGGTATTTGTCTGGCAGGCCGCAGTCCACAGGCTCACATGACACCTGTTTGTTCCACTTCCCGTCTGCACAGGTTATAGTCACTAAAGAGTCCGACTGCAGACAGGGAAAAAAGAGAGAGATAGTGAGACAGTGTGGTGTATAGACAGATAGACAGATAGACATATAGATAGATAGATAGATAGATAGATAGATAGATAGATAGATAGATAGGCCTATATAGAAGCATATGTACAGGAGTATACACCCATGCAGGCATACTTTTGCACACACAGATTGATGTCCAGCACATATCCTATAAATGTTTACCTCACAAAAAATGACTACAGCAATTCAGCACTCAACTCCAACAAGTCTCCAATAAGCCTGTAACCTGACAAAGCCCGATCAGGCTTGGCTTACTGAATGTCAGTGAGCCTCCCAGGCTACTCAGCAGCTCAAGTAACTGCTGATAGCATGTGTAAGGTCATGTCATGCCGCTCAGACAACTGATATCCAACAACTGCACAATCAGCCCTAACACAAAACAGATTGACTTTGATGGAAGCGTGACAACTTCTGAGACACAGAGAGAGAGGGAATCTTCCATAATTGGAAGGCCGACCTCTGGGGATTCACCGTCTCTTTTGGAGTTGCTGCACAGTCATAACACTAAACAACGTGGGGATGTTGGCACCTTGTACCTGAGGGAGACACTTAGTATTGAAGGGGCCATTGGACTGAGTCATCACCTGGACAAATGCACACCAGCGTACATACTGTACATGTGCAAGCACACACAGCAATTATCTTGTGCACCGACACAAAAGCAAATACATATGCAGGTAATGTAGACATACACATGATGCAAACACACACACACACACACACACACACACCTCCACCCACCCACACATAATCTAAGAGTCCATTTATGCAGATTGCGATTTCCCATAAAGACGAATAGGCTCTCCGCCATTGATATCCGATAACAGGCCACACTCATTCATTTTCTCTACCTGCTTAATGTTCGTGGGGGGGCTGCAGCCTATCCCAGAATACTGCAGGTGGAAAGCGGGGGGGACACCCACAGGTCGCCAGGTCACACAGGACTAACACGGACAGGCAGACAATCACTCATAGTCACATTCATACCTATGGGAGAGCTAGAGTCTCCAATCCACCTGTCTTTGGAATGTGGGAGGAAACCGGAGCACCCAGAGGAAACCCACGCAAACATGGGGAGAACATGCAAACTCTACAAAAAAAAAAACAGTAGTGGGGCTGGGAGTGAAACGCAGGACCTTCTTACTGTGAGGCAACAGTGCTAACCACTGAGCCAACCCCAGCTACGCTCTACCATGAAAAAACAATACAACGGAATACTAGTCAAGATTATAGCATGGTATGATATACTGGATTCAGATTAGAACCCTTTCCTTCCCATTGTGGACCTTTTACAGCGAGTAGCCCTTGATTAGAAACAGCAGCCATTCAGGTTACTGCTGAAGGAGTTATGACTTAGGAGGGACTAACTGAGTCTTGCAAAGCCCAAATGTCTTGAATTAAGCGTGTGTGTGTGTGTGTGTGTGTGTTTTTCTGTGTGTGTGTGTGTGTGTGTGTGTGTGTGTGCGTGTGTGTGTGTGTGTGCGTACATGCACGTGCATATAGGAGTCTCCATGTGTATATGTATGTATGTACTGTACACGTACTGTACACGTATACCAGTGTACATATCCCTGATCTAGAATGATGAGAACATCATGCAGAGAACGGAGCATTATAAGGACATTCAATTGATCTTATTAATTGCTGGTACATATACAACTTCCTGGAAACAAGAAGAGCAACCAGAATGTTTCCAAATCATTTCATTTGTTTCAAAATGGCTTTCTCTTGTCCCTCACATTTTGTCCAAGGTTCACCAGAGGATTTTCCAGATCCTAGGTCTATTTTCCATTAGAAATAGCTCCTATTCCTGTAAATTATTTGGCTTGTGGTATAATATTTGCAGAGATGAGACCAAAATGGGGAACCACTGCATCATCCAAACCTCAATCGTTTTCATCCTTTTCCCTTAAATAGCACCGTGTAACGCAGCAAGAATGCTTAAATTGATAGCGTTGCCAAGAGATCTCACAACAAAGCTTAGTGAGAGCTCAATCATTTTGACTTTTCTTGCTCAGAACAACAAGGGAAACCTGTATTTTTTCCATGAGTTACATTCTGTCCAGTTTCGGTTGACATTAATTACATGCATATCGTTTTAAAGAGCGGCCAAACTTTAAGGCCACGCAAGCTGGACCCAGTTACCCTTACATATCTGTTGCTTCATAACCCTCTCCCTCTTCCCATATAGTTCCATCTTTCATCTTGATCCCATTATATGATACAGCATAACAGTATCAGGTTGCCTCAAAATAAATCAGCTCCTTTCACATTTGGATGGAACATGGACAAAGTAACATATGCATCACACATCACCGCCTGCTGCAAAACAACTGGGTGTAGAGTTGGATTAGCCAATCAATCAAGATCGGAGTTTGTGAACGAAGTCTGTATGGAGGAAATGTGGAAGGGTGTGCTTAGTGCTAATGTGTTGACTATGTAGATGTGTGTGCAATGTGTAAGTGGAATGTTATGTACGTACGTGTGTGTGTGTGTGTGTGTGTTTTTGTGTATGTGTAAGTTGTACGCGTTTATAGGTTTGCCCATCCTGTGTGTGTTTGAATTTGTGCATGTGTGCAAATTTATGTGCACAATTGTGGTCAAATGCACACACACACACACATACACAAACACCTTTACATCTGCATCTGCCAATGAGTTGTTTTCGCATCTAATCATGCGTGTATCCCCAAGTGTGTAAGTGTATACAAGGTTGTGTGTCTGTGTGTGTGCGTGCTAGTATGTGTGTAAATGTGTGTGGAGTTTCCTTCTTTTAAAAACTTTACAGCTGCCTATTTCTCCTCCAGTAGGGATTTTAACAACCTTTGGCTACTGGGCCTAATTCAAGCCAGACAGACTAACAGACAAATGGGCAGACAGACTGACAGCTTCTTCCTCCTACCTAGGGGCCTGCCTTACCTTGGATGACACACAAACACATATGCCCATGCATGCACACATGCAAAATGTGATAGCATGCGGTTGTAAATTGGTAGGAAGTAACACTGCAGTATTGTTTGGTATTTTAAAAGTCCTGGAATAAAGCGAGATTTACCATTATCTGGTCTTCACGGAAGAGCCCTTGTAAAACAGTTTTGTATAAAACGTTTATTCAGCTATACTTTGAAGCAGAGGGGTTTTATTGACATGGAATATACGTAGAAACGTTCTGGCAGAAAACTTAACAGTTCCTCAAAAGATTCTGGACCAAAGTGTATCCCAAGCAGCACATTGCTGCTGGGTGTTACTGAGAATCTAGCAGCACTCAGAACCAGCTTACATTTAGACATGTTTTGGACAGCTGCTCTTGACTGTCTCCACATCTGGTTCAAAATATAAAGTTTATATATTATACTTTCTCCCTCTCTCATATTCTATATATATATAAGTCGTGAGCAAATGACACTTACTTAGCTATTAAGAAAATGAAAATTTCTGGAATCATATTAATAGATTTCAAGGCCCAAAAAACACCTCCTGAGAGACAACATTGTTCTTATATGTGATTCTAAACACCTTGTATTGTTTGTCTGTATTACTGCAAGTCAGTTGGAAAGACAGAACATATGGCTTATGCAAAAATTTGTAGGTGAGGGAATGGAGACAGTTCTAGTGATCTGTGACTGAAATGAAGGTAGACTATGAAGGGTGAATGTTTTTAACAATATTATAGATGACAGACATATATTAGAAGCTCATAATGGTCCCAAGGTAACACATAAGGTCAGTTAAATAACTGGTGCCTATTCCGAACATAAAAGTCTGGGAGGGATTTTTTTTTAAATGATAACATCCTCAGCCTCAGCCAGAATGGTCCTGCAACCAACTTCTGTGTTGCAAACCATTTGAAAAACGTTTGTCTAGAATGAAAGGATTAGGAGTTTGCACTCATGGAAATGCAGCCAATCTGTACCTCCCCCAAGCTGTCCTTTCTCAGGAAACATCTGAAGAGTGTTAGCGAGTGTTTAAGCTTTGTAACACAGTGAGTATACCAGTCTCATAACCTACATCCAGTCTTAGTCCAAAGAGAGAGCAACATTTTTCCCAGGGTAGATACAATCTGGCCTTTTCAGCGCCGGCACTGAGTGTTGCATGTCCACTTCAAGGCTTCCAGCTTTTCTAAATGCAGTGAGTGAGTGAGTGAGTGAGTGAGTGAGTGAGTACATAAGCACATCTACACAGCCAGAACACAAATATATTCACATGCATGGACACAACATTCACACACATGCACAGGTTATCCATGGAGAGATCTGGAAAATGGATTGCAATAAAACACACATGCATACAAATTAAGTAAGGGAGGGAAACAGATTTGTTTTGAAGATAGCATTATCTAAGAAGGTGGTGTTCCCAGAACCACTTTGACATCGCTGGAACAAGAATGTAATTGGCTAATGAAAGGAGACAGGATTGTGCTTCGCACTGCACTTTTCAACCTTGGTGTGGAGGGGGTCTCAGTCTGTGTGTGTGTGTGTGTGTGTGTGTGTGTGTGTGTGTGTGTGTGTGTGTTTGCGTTTGTGTGTCTGGGGAAAATTAATGGAAGAGATGAAGTGGAGTCCCCATAAATGAGGATAAAGGGCATCTGAGGTATGGTTGTTGTCTGTCTGTCTTTGATTTATTTTAATTTTGTTTATCATTTTTTTTGTTCTTACTTTCTTTTTGGTCTCTTTCTTTTCTTTCTCTGTATCTCACTTACTCATTTCTCTTTTCTCTCACTCTGTCCAGTTCCTATATTGTCTGTCTCTCCCTTTCTGAAAAGGATCCTTCATCACTAAGTGAGTTGACATTGATGAATGGCCACATAGCGCACTGTCAATCAAAATCTAATGCAATTAGAAGTCTGTGCAGACTCAGTGGAGAACTATTCTGTCTGTGTGTACATATGTAAGGATGTGGATGTGAATGTGGATGTGAGTGCATAGCTGTGTATGCACACACGTTTGTGTTTGTGCATGCATATCTATGTACATATGTATATGAGGTAACAGGAACAATGTATATTCTGCACACTGTCAAAAAACAAAATGGCTGGGACATAAAATCTAGTTAAAAAATAATCCAATTTATTACTAAAAATACACGGAGCAGACATTTCAGCTCATTGCTAGCTTCACTGCTCTGTCTCTGTGTATATGAGGGCATTTGTAGTGGAGCTGAATGTGATGGTTGGGTGGCCTTGTGGTTCGGGACACTGTCCAGTTACAAAAGGTTACAGGTTTGAACAGCCACGTGTCCTGTTGACGTGTCTTTGCACAAGACACTGAACCTCTACCTGCTCATTCATTGTCAGTCACTCTGGATAAGGACGTCAGATAAATACGTAAACTGTAAATTAGCAGGATCCATTATTACAGCTTGCTAATATGTTTTGCCATGAAATCGACCTGAACATCTTGCTTCCCAAATGGCCTCATGCTAATTGCTTGTTTGCGTACACTGAACCGCTTTTAAACTCAAATGAAGCGCACACTGCTGCATGCTGGCACATATGGCCGTAGAGCAGTGTACACACACATACATACACGCAGACACACACACACACACACATGCGCACAAACTGACTCAAACACGAGACACATTAAGAACATATGCTGGAAGCTCTGTAGTGTACCTTCGCACATACAGTGGCATTTGTGTAAAGCATGTTTTTGACTCGCTGCTGCATATACGTTTATGTGTGGATATGTGTGACCATTTTGTATTTTCAATGCATATATATGCCTGTATTGTGTTTGTATGTGTGCACACTAAACACTGAAGACTATCAATAATACTCAATTGGCATATTACATACAGTATAATTAATTCTGGTTATGGGACAGTCTCTATAACTAACAGGCCACCCTCATCTGCCAGGGTAGCATGAACGAGATGGACGATGGAGAGTAATGTACAAAAGTATCAAAAGAGAGAAAAAAAGGGACAGAGTAAGAAGAGTAAAAAGAAAGAAGAACAGAAGGAGGTGGAGGGAAAGATGGGAGTGGCGGGAGGAGGGTTGAGGTCGGACTCCAGACCTAAATCAAAAAAGTCATTCACCCTCCTTCTTCTTTTACATCATGCAAAAAAAATATGATTCTGTCACACACAACACACAAACACACACACACACACACAGTCATGCTTTTCCCCGTTTCAAATACAAAATACCCCTCGTTCTCTCCACCCCCCCTCCATCTCTCTGAGGGAGCATTAATTGATTGTCTTGCAGGCTGCTTTACAGAGCCATGGAGAAGGATAAAACGTTTATACTGCCTTTACAAGAGCTTGGCCCCGGTCCAAAAGGTTTACTGTGTGGGTGTCAACTACCCTGTTTGTTTGTTTACTCACAGTGTGTGTGTCTGTGTGCGTGTTTATGCGGGAGATTGTGTGTGTGAGCGTGTGTGTGTGTGTGTGTGTGCATTAATGCGTGCCGCTGTGTGCGAGTAGTAGCAAATCTCTGCTCTTTAACGATGACTTCAATGTGTGCAAAATGAGGAGGGATGGAGTGAGGGAGGGAGAGGGAACAGACACTACGCAATGATGTCATCGTCCCAGTGGAGTAGAGATACAAAGTGACTGTTTCAGGTGATGGTGCAGCATGCGCGGCAAGAGACTAAACACTGACATTACGCGTGTGCTTGTGTATGTGTGTGTAGGTGCGTGCGTGTGTGGGTGTGTCTATATGTGTGTGTGTGTGTGTGTGTGTGTTTCAGTACGTGTTTGTAAACATTTCTGCGTGTGCAAATGTGAGTATGAATTTAAATGTCTGAGCATAAGAGCGTATGTGTGTGTGTGTGTGTGCGTGTGTGTGTGTGTGTGTGTGTGTGTGTATGTGTGTGTGTGTGTATGTAGTCATCCAGCAATGCAAGAGGAGGAGACTGGGGCGTCTCCACTCCTCAGTGCAGCACTCATCTACCTGGATTTTCATGATGTCATTCTCCCTGTAGGCTTGCCGTGCCAAGCCTAGCTTTTGCAGGTGACAAAATAAATGGCAATAGAGAGAAGAGCAGAGAGAAAGAAAGTGCGTTTGCACTTCTCAGTTCGGGGCATTTGTGTGTGTGGGTTTGCATCAGTGCATGTTCACGTGTGCATGCACAGAATCATGTTTGCACGCATGTTCCCATATGCTCCTGAAATGGTTTTGCACTTAAGTGTTTGCATGTGTACATTAGTACATTTATGCATTCATGTGCCTCTCTCTGTGAGTGTGTGTGTTTGTGCATGTGTGTAGCAACACATGCGTTTGTATGTCTTACCTGGCTTTTGATGATGTCATCGTCCTGGTGGACTTGCAGGACGTAGCCAGAGTCGCAGGCAATGGTGCAGCGGTCGCCGTTGTAGAAATGGTGGTTGGTGCTACTGCACTTGAGCTCTGCATTGCGGATTAAGGGTTCCTGGCAGTCAATGGCTTCGCACGAGTAATGTACACAACTACAGGGAAGTGTGTGTGTGCGTGTGTGTGGGAGGGGGTGGGGTGGAGGGGGGTAAAGGGAAGGGAGAGAGGGAGAGAGTCAAACAGAGAAAAAGAAACTAGAAACCACACTCAAAGTTGCACCCAACATAAATGTATTGTATATAATAACATCGCAGGCATACAAACATGGGAGCAGGCACACATCTGCTTGCTCACAAACAGAAACAAACACTACACATGAAGTCAACCGCATCCATCCATCAATGACCACTTAACGTATCAAATCAATAAACCACATGGAACAAAGATTGCTGTATTTGTTATGTGCAGGAAAGCGGTGTCTGTGTGTGCACGCATATGGCAGAGTGTAGTTTGCGAATTAAGAGAGACAGGATATATTATGTGCAGGCTACAATGGCAGAGTCTGGCCAAAGCTCTATGTTGGTAGCCTGATTGAGAAGGCATTTCATGCTCTTGGAATGCTTGGACGCCTGAGGCACCCTTTTACAACAGTCCACAGTCTACAGTATAGGGTTCCCTTATGAAGCCGACAGAGAGAGAGAGAGAGAGAGAGAGAGAGAAAGAGAGAGGTTGGGGGCGGGCAGAAAGAGAGGATGTAAGAAAATACAGGTCTGGGGAAATATTGTTAAACTCACTCCTGCAAGAATGGAATCTCTGTTTTCTCTCTCCATCCATTTCTCTTTCCCTGCCTCTATCGCTCACATAATCTTTCTTTCACATTTCTATACTGTTCCTTCCCCATTATTAATGATGCAAACCCTCTTTGCACATATATTATTCTTTATATATTTCATTTCTATAATGCTCCCTCCCACCATATCCCTCTTTCCTCAAAAAAAACTTTGATCTAAACATAGAAAGCCCAGCTCTTAATATAATTGTAAGCTTGTCAATAAAGCCCCCACGTTAGCAAGATGCTACGCCGAGCAGGTGAAGAGGAGGGATAAAAAGCAGGAGGAGTAGCAGCTTCTTGCATCGAGGCTCTTTGAGGACAAACTAGGAAAGCCTAGAAGCCTTCTTTGTGGACAGTTTGGCTTGGAACGAGTCCTCTTTGTGGTTTTCTGCTAGTCGCTCTGGGATTTCTGACATAAATTACAATTAACTACCTGGAAAACTATTCTCCTCCCCTGCGAATGGGAACAAAGGGGACTGAAGAGCAGAATAGAGTGGTATAGACCAGAGCACAGTAGAGTACAATACAGTAGAACAGAACAGAACGACAGTAGAAGATTAGAATAGAATGAAGAAAAACACAACACGGTAGAACAATGCACAAGAGATTAGAACAGAATATAGAAGAATAGAGTTGAACAGAAATCAATGAGGTAGAATACAGACTACAAACTGGTGAGCGGATCCGTTGCACTCTTAAAACAATAGCCCCTAACAATTCTCTGTTTAAAACAAGGAGGGTCGGGGAGTAAAAAAGAGAAAAATGAAGAGAAAAAAAGAAAACATACATGTGCATGCACTTGCAGACAAGCATGGAACATAAAACTGAGTCATGTTAATAGCTCCTGTTGTTAACAACTCAGGGAAAAAGGGACGTGGTGTTTTGTGGAGGCATAAGTATTACGGGAAATGTGCTGCTCAGCCCAGGAGAATGAGAGAGGGAGAGAGGGAGAGAGGGAGAGAGGGAGCAGGAGGCACAGAAAGGGGAGAAGTACGGAGAAGGAGATGGCAGAGAATAAGAGGGAAATGAAGATGATGTGAAAGTAAAGAGAAAGGATGAGGACGCCGGACAGCACGGGATAAGAGATATGATGAAGGGGAGGAGGAGGAGGAGGAGAAGGAGGAGGGGGGTGCAGAGAAGCGGGGGAAAGGGTATAGGAAGATGGAGGGAGGGAAGAAGAAGGAGAGAGGTAAAATGGAGGAGGAGGGATGAGAAAGTTGGAAAGCGGAGGACAGATGGCAGAATGAAGAGGACAAAGTGGAGGGGGGAATGAGATAAAAAGGGAGGTTGAGCAAAAACTGCATAACATTAAACAAGTTGGAGTATCAGAGATAGAATGTACCAAAATAAACTCGATGAATATGAAACATATAAACTAAAGATTTTATTAAAAAAACATCCAGCCTAGATTTTTCCACTGACGTTAAAAAGATAGAGAGCAGTTAAGCTAAGTAGTAACTATTTATTGCAAATCATAATGCTATATTCAGCCAGTTGAGTATTCAAGTGAAAGTTTCTGTTGATATGTGTGCATGTCTGGACTGTGTCTGGTCTTGCAATCATACAAACATATGAACAGGAATCTTCAAATAGAGCCTCTGGAAACGAGGAGATGGGGAGAATATGAAAGAAAGAGGAGTAAAAGCGAAGAGAGCTCTGGGAGACAGCAACTAGTCTGTGTGTGTGTGTGTGTGTGTGTGTGTGTGTGTGTGTGTGTGTGGTATCAAACAATTTCCTGGCTGGTGCAGATACACAGCAGTTTTAATCTATTTAGGTGCTCTTGGATGCCTCACTGGCACACAACAAAAGGCACAAACAGCTCTATCACTGTGTACAGACCCCCTGACCATCCACTCTTTGTGTAGTGTGGTGTGTATGAGTGCCTGTGTGTGTGTATGTGTGTGTGTGTGTGTGTGTGTGTGTCTGTCTGTCTGTCTGCCTCCTAAGGGGTCTTTGAAAACATCATCAGTACGAATTATGAATTGTCTCATGCATAACAATAGTGTAATTGGCATGGTGTGTATGTAAGCGTGTGCGTGTCTGCGTATATGTGCATATGTTCGTATGTTTTCACGTGCGTGTCTTTGCGTGTTTTGGGCGCGTTCACATATGTGAGTCTTGTGCGTACAAGTGTTCACCAGTCTACGTCCACGGCCGCCCTCCCTCTCCCACTTCCCTAACCTCACCTCTGGCCTGTGGGGTTGTAGATCTCGTTGCTCTGGCAACCGCTTATCGTGATGGGGTCGAAGGACTGGAAGGAGCGCAGGCCGACGCCGGAGATGGCCACGAGGTGAGAGGCAAACATGACCAGGATGGCCTTGGTGTGGTAGAAGGCCACCGACAGGTCGTGGCTCACTGGGATCACCAAGGGGTTGGTGCGGCAACTCAGACGCCAGTCACCTGGTGTATGGAGAGGATGTGGTGTAGTTGGGGAATGAGGGGTGTGTGTGTGTGGGGGGGGGGGGGTATTGGGATGAGACAAAAGAGGCAGGGGTATTTATTAAGGATGGGGCATGTGGAAGATTGAGAGGAAGTGGTGGGAGTGATGGAGAGAGACAAGGTAAAGGGGAAAGTCGTCAGAGAGGTGAGGCAAAGCAAAGGTGGAGAGAGGGATGGAGGAGAGACAAAGACAAAAACAGGGAGTAGGAAGATTGAGGTTGGAGAGGAAGGGATGGAAGCGGAGGGCAGAAAAAAAGCAGAGTGATGTGTGTTAATCGAAGAGAAAAGAGGAGGGAGGGAGAATGAGTGATAAGGTGTCAAAATAAAAACATTTATAGAAAGAGAGGGAGAGATGAGAGATTGACACACATTTGATTGTCTGCTCAGTTCAGCTCTGTATAGTTAAACTGAGCTCATCTCAGCTCAGCTCTCCACTTAGTTGAAGTTAGCAATGCGATACCCAAAGGTGAATGAACTGGGGAGTATATAACATCGTCCTCACCTAGGCTATGGATGCCCTCCTTGGTGTCCACCAGCTGAACGGTGATGTTGCACTGGGTCTGGTCAACGTAGCTAGTCCCATCAGCAGCTAGGTGGATTATCACTGCGGCTGCCACCATGGGGTGAGAAAAGTGGGCCTGAATGAAGGGATAGGAATAAGTATGAGAGAGAGAGAGAGAGAGGAGAAAGAGAGAGAAAAAGAGAGAAAGAGGAGAGAGAGATATGGAAACTGAGACAGAAGGGAAAGAGACGCTCACTTGGGATTAATATTTTCCCATAGATTTACCAATTTTCAATACCAGGACTCTATCCTCTCACCCAGTATTCCTTGTAATCCTTTTGAACAATACAACAAAACTATTCTCTTGAAGCTGCATGCAGGTGGGCTTTCTTTTTTTTTCTTTTTTTTACTGTATATTGAGTATAATGAGCCATAACTTCTATGTTCAACAATACCTGAAGTTGAATGATACTGAATGCAGAAAGGGAATTTACCGATGAAGCTGGACTTTGTTTTATATTTGGTACAGAAGCAATAACTCATTCAGGCCACAATGATTTTTCAGATCATGGGGGTGGGTGGGGGGTTGAAAGTAAACATGGATCGATAGAATAGTGTGCTTGTGAGTTTTATGCCAAGGTTTCCCTCTACATATAGCCTCATAAACCTTCTTCAACCCAACTTTATGATTTTCCTGCAAATTTATTTATTTATTTATACTGACTGCTAGTATGATTGTTTCATGTTTTTAGTAATCCTGTAATGTGTGTGTATGATGTGTCTTTATGTATGGACTGATTGTTTGATATCACCTGAGATATCATGTTTGATGGACGGACGGACGGACGGACGGACGGAAACAGCCTGATCCATGGTTCCCCCTCCCTGCTCCAGTTATATTGGGGCAGAGAACAACTAGCCCTTATCCAAATGAGGATTTGACGCCAATCAGATGCCGCCCCTCACCCTTGGGCTTTGCCCTTTTGGCTTTTGGTCTTACCTTGAGCCAGTAGTTGGAGTACATCCAAGATGCCTCATGGGCCTCGCGGCAGGGGAACCATGCATACTGGGACACCCCATCAGATAGATCAAACACCTTGGACTGACATGTCTAGGGAAACAAAAGAGAAAGAGAAAGAAGGAGAAATTAGCCAACTGTGCATGCATCTTTCTTATTTACAACCTGTTGGTCATTCAATTCTGTCTTGTTTTCATTTTATAATTTTTTTCTTTGTAACTCCAAAATCAGAAAAAAATGTAACAGAAACTTACGGAAAAGTTCTTTGTACTTGAAAAAATGAAAGTCAACGAGAAACCTAAGTTACTAAAACGATTTTTTTCTGCTTGTCATCTTGTGTTTTGTCGACTCTGACCAATTCCATTTAGCAGTTGGCTGCCAATTGGGTAATTCCTGCCTGTTTTGAAATTGTGTGAGGAAGTTGCTAAGGAAAACAAGGGCTGTGTTGATACAGCACACACATACATATACACACACACACGCACACACACACGCACACATACACACGCAGGTTGGTGTAACACGCTAAGCTAGTTAATGTAGCAAAAAACAACCTTTGGTGGGGAGCATGGGGTTGGAAGGAGTAAGGAACAGGGAGGGAACCAGAGGTGGTCGTTTGATCCTCATCAAAAGCAGAACCAGAGTTCAGTTGGCTTATAATGAGCAAAGGCCATGTTAATGTGCCAGCCACACACACAGGCTGTAAATACAGATAAACACATATTCCTTATCTCTACCTGTCCATCCCGTCCTCCTGATTATCTTTGTAACCACTTTCACTCTTCTATCTCTCCTAATCTCTTTCCCCTTTTTAGCCTCTTTTCCCTTGTCCAACCTCAGAACTGGAAGCCACAGTCATAAACTCAGGAGCACCAATCATATTGTTTGCTTTCTACTGCCTATTGCTTTCATGCACTGACCTAACTTGCCTCTCTTGGAGGGAGCCTTTCTTTCGCCAAGGTTGAATAAAAATTACGAGGGGTGAGAGATAGGATAACATAACATAGATCACAAGCCAGAAGAGTAGGGGTTACATCATGTTGTGTCCTGTCCTGTAAAATGTCTTGTCCTGTGTGATGAGGGGTTTGGACCATTAGGTGGCTATATTGACTTGTCACGCCACATCGCTGCTTTTAGCACAAGCAAACTTTTATTGGATTGGCAAAAAAAAGAGATTGTAAAGATTGTAAATATAGCCCAGTGTGTAACCTAGATAGCCTAAAGTGAACTATTCAAAACTGCATGCTGCACCAAAGCCTTTTCTTCACTTATCATTTATCAGAATGTATTCATAGAATAATAAATTAATCCAATATCAGGTGTATTGAAAATGTCACAGACTGGGAAATATACTGAGAACAATTACATTGTCATGTCACAAGGGCAATATGGTGTATGGTATTTACTAGAGGTGCACCAATAGTATCTGTAGTATTGGAATTGGTATTGGTTTTATTCTGAATTTTTGACTGGATATTTTTTTAATGTCAGCTTGTTAGTTTTCTAGCCATAGTATGGTAAGTTTACATTCATTGTTTTATTTATGTGACAATTTAGCTACGTAAGGTGGTTTTCGTATGGTATAAAAACCCTTTTGGAGGAAAATATAGAAAATCAAAACTGATCATGATAAGAGAGGGAAATAAGAAAAGAGAGGGCATAATCCCTGTCCAGGAAAAGTCATTTGATTTGACCCATGCACATTGGTAATTTCGGTCAGTCATCCAGACCGTAAAATAATTTTCTGGGAGATCCAGAAAAATCCAGGAACACGACACACAGCTTCACCCACAATACGGCAAGATTTTCTCCCAGTGACTCTGCATCTTTGCAATGCCAGACACAGCAGCTTGTGCTCTTTTTTGCACTATTTTCTCTATTTTTCTAATTTTCTTGGCATCAAACTGTCTTAAATGCACTATATCTCCTCCTTTTATTGCTTATTTTATATTTTATTTGTGCATTTATATTCTATTTTGTGTTTTTCCCTACTGCATCCTATTACGTTTGCTGCTGTAATGACCTAATTTCCCCAGGGGGATTATTAAAGTTTTATCGAATCTAATCTAATCGAAAGAGTGATGCTGCTCTACCCACCACTGGTTATATGGCTCTAGTAATCCAGATGCCGGGTGTGCAAATCGGTAATTGTGTTTAACACCAGATGTCAATCCGGATGGGATTAAAATTACCCCAGGATGTCAAAGTTGACTCATACAATGCAGTAGGTAATTTCAGTCAGAGGAAATCACTGACATGTTGGTTCCAGATGAAATAAAATTGTGGCCCTGAGGTAAAAATTACCAATCAGACCTCCCCTGGTAATTCTAGGGGGGAAAAGTATATTTGACGTGGGTCTCGTCATATTGTCCGTTAAAAGCTGATTTCTTTCTCTTCAGCGACGGCTCATCGTTTTCACTTTGTGTCTCTGCGTCTCTCATCCTGCTTTGTATTGAGCCGTTTCTCATATCCTGGGCCAACAGTTAGCGAGCGTCTCAGAGTAGGAAATTGGTCCTAGTTTTACGCATAGGAATGAAATCATGTTATGATCATTCTTATGACAAGTAGTCATGTCTCAGGGTGTGTTTAAGAGAACAGGAGGGGTATCCTAAATGGTTAGGAGTTACTGGAAGATGGCTGCATTAAGGAGGCAACAACAAGCACACACATTTAGGGAGAGGAGGGATGTTTCACAAACATTGGATGATGCCAATTTCATCGAAATAAACCGGTTGGATAGTGATGGTATACTTTATGTGACTGACCTCCATCTTTCTCCATTTACGGGACGGTAGTGCGCCCTCTCGGCAAAAATCTGAATAATTGCTAATTTGCGCTTCTTGGCAACAGGCAACAATGCAACAGTGTAACAGCAATTCATGCGATTCATGAAAAAAAGCGGGAGTTGTTGGCGTCACTGACTCAACTGACTGAATAAAAATCTCAAAATATTCTGATTTCCTCTTATCACAGCATCAAGCTTCCATGCTGCACCGGTCTGCCCAGCAGTACTTATTTGACCTGTGGGATTATTCTTAACATGTTGGCCGTCAATATTTATTGGAACTGATCTAACAGTAAAGTTATATATTTAATGTTTTTAAATGTATTGGTCTTGTTTTTGGAAATGTTGAATGTGTGCTCTTCTTTTAGCTTTAAAGAAAATAACTACAAAACATCATCAAAATCATCATACTTGGAATATATGGCTCAGAAGGTCATAAAATGGTGACATCATTCATTCATATTAGAATGGTCCTACTCCTCTCTCAGTGCGTGTAAGAGGCTTGATAACTAACTCCTATGTCCTACTCTGTATTAATGAGTATTATAGTATACTATTTTTATTCATACACATGCTCAGTTCAATTCCTGCCTGTCAAATGATTAACCAGTCTTTGTGTGAGTAATGTAGGTATTTAAAAAAAAAAAGTCAAATAAACATGTGAAAGGTGTCTGTCTGCTTGGCCCAACTCTCTGTGGCCCAGTAGCCAATATTTCACTGACCGGCACCGGATGGGTCCCCGTTGAGAAACATCGGCTTAATTGGCAGAAAAGTACAAAAAGCTGGAATACCAGGCTTTTCCAGATGCTTAGAGCACACAAACATGATCTGACACAGCCAAGCAACAGAAAAGAGATTTCCATGTGGTATTTTGGACCTTGTTAATGTCTTGGGCTTGGTACCACATAACCTATCGTTAGAGGCTTTCAATTTTTGTGTCTTGTCAGGAATGGTGAACCATGTTAATGGGCAAGATAGGGAGAGGGAGAGAGAGAAAGAAACAAAGAAAGAAAGAGAGAAGGGGGATGAGGAGAAGACAAGCATGAGAAGATGACACTATTTATAATAATTAAAAAGAAGGCAAGTGGCAGAGAAATGGAGAAAGTAAAAGTGATAGATGGACAGAGTGATAAAAGGCTACGGGGCAATAGATAAACACAGACAAAGGAGAGGGAGGGCAGATACCCAAGGACGGTGAGTTTCGCCCGCTGCCCTGAGCCAGTGAAATGAGACACCAGTAACCTGAGAGCTTTGCTAGAGAGGCTACTGTAAGATCCTGCCACTGTGGAAAAACTGGCCAGGCCAGCTATCTGTCCACATATCTGTCCCCTGGATCTGTCGATGTGACATTTCTGCTCAGAGCTGAGGTGGCA
>NC_135998.1:17225155-17295155 GCF_048128805.1 Centroberyx gerrardi | reverse complement strand
TTTGAAGGCTGAGTTTGAAATGTGTTCTACCTTGGCAATGACACTAACAGTAAATTGGTATTTGGTTTACTAAGTAATGTAAGTAAAGTAATTTGAGTGTTTTCATTGTATATTTTGATTGACAAATGTGTAAAACTTGTTTTTGGGATGTGAATGGCACAGATGCTGATCTCAACCACTGCTGTGAAGGTATGCTAATAACGCTAACTTCACTGGGGCTTATTCTGTAGAGTAACATAAAATAAATATCAGTGTGGCCACTCATCGTCATGCTAGCAACTACCGCTAGGCTAATCATATAATTAGAAAAAACAAGCTGGCTAGATTAATGTTACATATTTTGTTTCTTTAATGTATTTAGCACTACTCAGCAGAATAAGCTCTAGTGAATTTAACATTATTTGCTTACCTTCACAGCAATGGTTTAAGACAAGAGTCTGGTCCATTCCAGTTACATCCCCAAACGTTTAAGAGCTGATTTATCAATTAAAATTATCATTGAAATTGAAATTAACTATGAAAACACTCCAAACATTAGCTAATAAACTAAATAACAAATTGCCGTCATTACCAAGGTACAACACATTTGAAACTCAGGCTTCCAACCTAAGCTATGGACTTCCTATCTACTACAAGACAAATTGTGCTGCAGGCTTTAGAGTTTGTCTGCAGTTAACGCTCACATGCATGGCTCTGATGTATGTGACTTTTCCTTGGCATGCACATATGCTCTTAAATGCAGAATGCACTTCAGCGGAGAACGCTAGCCTACAGATTGGAGAAGCTGGCGTTTGACCAGATGGTCACCGGTTTTATTTAATTTAAATGTGGTTAGCGAAAGTAACGCTGTCCCCTCCCTCAAAGACTACCATCAAGGTGCCCTTGAGCAAGACATTTAAAAACCAACTGCTCCAGTGGCCAACTGAGTCTAGAAGCTTCTACTGTAGGTGTGAATGTGTGTAGCTGTGTGAGTGTAAATGGGGAGTAGCTGGAAAAGAGCATGTGTGCTCACTAAATAAAGGTTTAAAGGGCTCACGGCTATAGATGCCAACACTTCTCCTGATTTGGTGACTGTCAATAACAGCCAGAACAGAACAAAATCCAGCCAGCTGTACAGCACTCCTTATGACAGTCCTGCTGTCTATAGTCTTCTAACTAGGACTTTGTTGACATATTTGGCCCAGGCTGCCAAATATGAACATTAATAGCTGGTATGCATAACCAAGCATAAACCAAGATATCTGCTGGCTGAAGTCATATCCGTCATATCAGTTTCTTGTCACAGCTGGTTCCTAAGTTTGTTTTACTATTTAAATCTTTTACTGTTTCATGGTTTCACGGTTTTATCACGTTTTATGCTGCTTTTATCCCGCTTAAGTTAAAGTGCTTTGATCGGAACGTAAAATCCACCCGGAGTTAACTAGACCGTACTGGACTAGGATGCTAGCTGTACTGCTAGATCACGCTGATGCCGCTTTCTCCTCCCAGGTGCCCTGGCTGCTTCAGTTTGAGTCAAAACATTGCTGGGCTTGAGGGTCACATCTCCATTCTATATCAGTTTAAAGATGAACAGCTACCGGACCTCCTAGCTGCAGCTGCTACCAGCTCCCTTCATAACATCGAAGCTGCCTGCACCCTCGAACCAACCATGCCCTGGAATGGATCCATTGTTGGGAGCAGTGAACATTACCATCCACCTGTTGCTGCATCGACTCTGGGCTCATGGGCTAGGCTTGGGGCAAGGCCTTTTCTGCACCCGTTGCCCAGAAACCCGAGCCTTAAATCTAAGTCCAGAGAGGGAGGCATTCTGCCTAAAGTGGCCCCAAAAGGATCTTTAGCTCTCAAACAGATTTCTGGCACTGGAGAGCCCACCCTCAATACTGCCGACTTCCCACCGGCCTCTCTGGCAGCTAACACAGGGACTACCCAAGAAGGCATTAGCCTTCAGATCATTCAAATGCAGCATCACACATGATGACAAATACCAGAAAGAGAGCACATATCACACCTAAGTCTTTTAGTCTTTGATGACTGTTAGTTTTAGAATTGATTTTAAGATTATTTAATTGGAATTACAGAGCGGGCACCGGCCGGAAAACGAAATTACCACTTTGACAGCACAAGGTCACTGTGCTTGATCTGCGGCGGCAAATAGGGCCCTTTGTGTTGTAATTTTCTTATTAGGGGTTAAAACATGGAGGGCTGAAACCCGATTGTTTTTGTTAGGATTCTTCTTCTTCTTCTGTTCTGGGACCGTAAGACAACTTTGGTGGATGGGTTTCAAATCTCCCCGACTACTCAGGCAACAAAAATTAGTCCGATCAGCCAGATGGTGGTGCTATAACAAGCAACTATGTTTTGGCCAATAACTCCTGAACCGTAAGGTCTAGAAACATTTTCTTTTCCTCAGACTCCTTGGCTCAAGCCAAATCCATTGCACATACATTACACGTCTTCATTTCCACCGTTTAAACCTATTTTTCACTATTTCACCTGTAAAGTAGTTGCAATCTCAACAAAATTTCAACAGCAACTATTAGCAACTATTTTTTACAATGTCTCCCACAAAGCTGACTCAATCTCCACAAGATTTTGTGTTTGGCCTTGACGCATAAATAAAGTTGATGACAAAGACGAACAATATGAAGAGAGGCGTAATCCCCAAATGTCCGTCACTACTGAGGCAACAAAAATGTACCCAATCAGCCAGATGGTGGCGCTATAATATGCAACTTTACCTTTTTGCTAATACTGTAACTTTTAAACCATGAGGCCTAGAATACATTTTTTTGATTCTTAGATTCAGTGGCTCATTCAGCCCCATTGCACGTATTGGTTTACAATTCAGTCATGACAGTTTTCTGCCATTTTGAATTTCAAGCAATACATCTTTTTCTAGGCTACTTGTTCTGTAAAGTTAATCCAATCTCAACATAATTTTGCACCAGCATATATGAATTTCCTAGATTACGGCTGTTACCCAGTTTTGAATGATGCATAATGCTTCATTGCCTTTTTTTGTGAAGACCACAAACAGGAATGCTTAATTCTAAACGATCCAAACTATAGGTCTACCTGTTTGCAAGGGGTGTTTATTGTGTTTTGGTGTGTGTGTGTGTGTGTGTGTGTGTGTGTGTGTCAATCAAATGAACACATGATTCAATTTAAACATTTGGTTGTGGTGACTTTGATATTAGATTTGTAGGTGAGGAACTGAGGAACTCTTTCAAAAACATGCTGCATTTCCACAAAGTAAGACTTAGTTTATGTTTTCTGGCTCATTATTATTGGTACTAGCAGAAACATTTTGCAGTTTATTTTCAACCACTGTTATCCATTATTGTAGCCTAATTTGATTAACTTCAATGGTGACCACTATGAGAGCGCTCTTGACAAATATTGGACATGTGATCTGATTCATTCACATAAATGGCATGTCAATATTGCTTGTAATTAACACTTCATGGATATACAACAAGGAATATTCAGTCAAGCATAAGAAAGTACTGGAGAAACTCAAGATCCTGACAGATCTGAAGATACCTTGAGAAAGGCTGTGCCATGGAAAGTTAGCACTGTAGCATTTAGTAGGCTGGCTAGCGTACAGCCTGTGTGTGTTTTACATTAGGGAATAAGAGAGTGATACTGTGCTTGAACTTGGCATGTAGTAACCTTTATGGTGGTATAAGAGGGGGTTGAAGTCAAACTCACACAGCCGTTTTTCATTCTTTTACCTTTTTCATCTTTCACTCACACTTGCTCTCTGGAGATTATGCTTTTCTCACAGTTGTACTGAAGAAAATCCTTCCTTGATAGTGCAACAACACTTCTGGGATCTTAGAAGCATACTGGGAAAATACAAAAAAAATGATCTAACAAATGAGTCACAATAAGTTAAGCTGGTGTTAATATATTTTTGCAAATGAGAAATTATACTCTACAATATATTTAATACAGTCAAAAAAGCAACATACAGAGATTTTGATGATCGGTTAGCATGTGCACTCATACACTTATGAACATATACCCTCTTTTATTTGCAAGGTGAGGAAGGTGGGAGAGGTGGGGAATTGGATTCTTCCAAGCCTGCTGTTCCTGGTCGGTACGGCTGTAGACAGCTGGGCGCCCACTACAGTTAAGATCAGAGGCCTTGATAACCTGGGCCCTGATTTATGGAGAGCAAGCGGCCTCTGCAATCACCTAATGAGGGAGAGAAAGCAGAGTGTTTACATGTTTATTAGATAGCCAAAACCAGCTGGGGACACTCTTTCTCTCTCTCTCTCTCTCACTCTCTCTCTCGCTTTCTCTCTGGCAGCATTCAGTATCATGTTCTGTTTCCATCACATTAAACCTTAAAGAGAGTATTCAGCTCAGTCAAATGTCTTTAATGAGTGTAAGTAATTGTTACGTATATATACAGATGGATGGATAGATAGAGAGAGAGAAATGTGTTTTGATTAAAAAAAAAATCTTGTCATGGTGTTTTGAGTTAAGCAAAAATGACGATTCTAGTGCCAATTCTTAGAAACATACGTTTGCATGTAACTACACATACAACCACAATGCACTTGTAGGAACCCCAGCAAGCTCTGCTCTCAACAAACTTTAACTCTGTTCTATAGAGGTGTATGCTTCGGATGCAGCATGGGATCTCCGTAAGTGCCTTTTCCCAAAAACACTTTAGCAGAGGGCTAGCGTTGGAGAGTCTGTGTTCCCCTGACGGAGGTAAACTCAGGGTAACATTTGGAAATAACTAATAATAACTCAAAAAAAAAACAGCCCACTGATGCTTAAAACAAGGGCAAAAGAATAGCCCTTTTTGTATTTTCACCTTAAAATAGTGGCCAGTTGATATAGAAACACACATGAGCATGTAATACTGAATATTTGCCTTCTTCCTCATCAGCCTGGCACAGGTATTTTACGATCTCCAACAGACCCTGTTGTCTGTTTCCACATCCCTAAACCAAATAGTTTGCCGTTCTCATTATAGGAGGTCATGCAAAGTGTCCTCGGTAGGGGCCCGTCTACCCCAAGGCCCTTTCTCAGCTGGAGGAGGCTGGAACTCACATGGCACTGGAGCTCCTTGGCTTCACGCACTGCAACTTCACCATTTAACAGCTCTCCATCCAGCAACATAAACAAGCAACTAGTAGGCTCTCTATGCTAGAGCAGAGCTGTGTGTGTGTGTGTGTGTGTGTGTGTGTGTGTGTGTGTGAGATGTGTGTGCGTGCATCCATATATAGACATTCTCAGGAACCACTGCTCACTGGAAATTAGATCTTGTAATCCCCGCTATTGGCTGCTCTCTTAAAACTAGAAGGAGGAACAAGTGGTGGTAATGGCTTTTACTGTAGTGGCGACAGGGGGGCTTTAGTGGTACTTGTATCAGGCACATGTACGTGCATGCACACACAGATGACCTCGCTTTCAACATTGTTCTCTAGGTTATTGAGATAAAATCCCACACCATTGTTGTTGCATGTGCGCATACACACACACACGCACACACAGACACAATGCACACACATGCACACACACCCAAACACAAAATTACACACTTTCCCATCATCATCTCTGGAATCCCTCAGCACCTGGGAAAGATTCCTTGCTGTCCAAAAAAGTTAATGCACAACAGACCACTTTCTCTCATGCTCTCTCTCTCTCTCTCTCTCTCTCTCTCTCTCTCTCTCTCTCTCTCTCTCTCTCTCTCTCTCTCTCTCTCTCTCTCTCTCTCCATTTGGCCTTGTAAAACCTTTGCAAATCAAATCCGCTTTCCATCAGGGCTTTATAATTGTTGTTTTCGTTAGAGGAACAGTGGTTCTGAAGACTTCCAGAGCTTGTCTTTCAACCAGACAGGATCTCTGCTGCTGCTTGGTTCTCTGTACCCACTACCATGTACTAGTGGTGAGAAGATTGTGTCACAATCCACTTTGTATTTGGAGGAGGTCCATGGGTCTTCTGGCTGTTCTTGAACAATGGGTAACGTGAAAGATCAGTGAACCTGTGAAAACAGAGTCACATCACAGATGAAGTTCCCTGATAGTCCACTGCTTTGGCCTGTGTCAAACTGCAACTTCTTGAATGTCATCAGGAAAAAGGGAAAGCAAAGCCAAACATACAGTAGCTTGTAAATGAATCCTGGTGTGATCTAACAGTTTATCCACTGCAGCAAAGGCATTATTATCACCCCGTCCCAATTCCTTAGTGTTGTTGTATTGAGGCAGACTAGTTCTCTGTTCTAGAGTAGCACCTCTAGCTAAAGGTCAATTTACATCTGAAGTGGTAGCAGAAACACACCGCCCCCCATGGAAATTATTAATGGCTCCCAGCCTCCACCTAAGGCTCTCCGCCCTCTGTTTTGTGTGGATACACATGTACAGTACCTACATGAAAAATACCCACACAAACAGGCACACACATAAGCACAGATACACACTAATATGTTTGCACACACAGGCACACGCCCATATACACAGATGCAAGTAATTGTGAAACCAAAGGTCACTTGTTACTGACAGGCACTTGGTGTTCAGCGTTTGCCCGTGGATTGGCTTGAATCATGAACCCTCCACTCACCAGCAACTCTTAACCACAAGAGTTGAATATGCACGTGTCTTATCCGATCCTCCATTTGAAAAAGACCTGATTCAACCCAGTGGCGGTCTACTTCAACTTAGGAGAAACCTCACACTAAGGGTCATGCAAGATCAACCATGTTACACTTGCAAACATGTGCATGCACACAGGCACATACCTCTGGATGCACAAACACACACTCACAGCAGCAATAGATTAACACAGCTACTGGTTCGCCTGCAACAGCAACACAGGCGCAGCCCCTGGAAGAGCCAAACATCAAAGTCCGTCATCTCAACTTCTACCTCCCCTCTCCTCCTTTGCCCTTAGCAGCCGACCGGCCGGCGCTCCCAACCAGCCCCTACCCCAACAAATCACTCATTTTTATACAATTACCTCCCGCTCCCTTCCTGCGCATGGCTGGGTGCAAGTGTCGCCCGTCTGCCTGCCATTGTGTGCTAATTTTAGGCCCATTATTTGCTGTAACAAATGTGCAATGGGCAGAGTCACTTTCACATTAATAGTTTGCACCCAGAGGGGAAGTCTTCCCCCTCATCATGGATCAAAGGTCTCCTCTATTGTATCTAACTTCCTGTTTCCCTTTTTAGCCACTGTGTGTTGTTTTTTCTCGCTCCCAACCTGGCCTCAACTACACTGGCGGTTCAGGGCTTCGGAGCCCTCAGATTGGACACTGCTGTGACTGACAAGCATGAGAAGACGCCCTTTGACCCTCTTGGTGGTTGAGGGAGAACAGACAGGTGATTTGTGGGACTAGGAGGAGATGAGAGGAGATGGGTAAAGTGAGAGCTCACGCTCTTGATATCACATGTCCACAGATGGGAGGAGAAATCTGGCTTCCATTGTTGTACTGTCAGCAGAGGTGTCCGTGTTTGATAAAATGCCTCGTCACCTTTCTCCGGTTCAATTTCCACAGATGGTAAATGGTAGAAGACTGAGATTACCATGACCTTGGTCTTCCTAAAATAAGTCTTTTCAAAGAAAAGTGTGCATGGAATAAAAGGCATTGAATGCATGCTCTTGACAATCTCTTGATAATCTTGCGCCATGATGATGAACGGTCATGCCAACTGCACAACGGCACTGAATTTTTCATTTAAAATCTCATGGCCTTGTGACATCACCTCCGTTTACTTATTACTGTGTTTGACCAATCTAATAATGTGTCACAGGAAGCTGTATAGTGTAACATATTGGGAAGACCCTTATGAAACAAAGCTAAAAACAAATCTCATCTCACCATTGTACTGTGAACAATTGACCTTGCACGTCTCCTATGAATCACCCCTGCAATGAATACACACACATTTTGTAGGGAATACAAAAGGCAATTAATAGTCAACCAGGGAAAGTCTCACTCCCACTGGCACCACAGTCTCTGCCATTTGAGTCTAATGAACCACCCTTGAATCAAGTGAAACTGGGAGACATTTTTTTGTCTCCGGCAATAACATCAATTCCTGAAGTATTTGATTAGTGATTATCAAGTGGTCCCATTGGGGATCATGGAGGGGAAATCTCACTTTACATTCGGGCCGAACCACTGCGATGTTGCCTTTCCTTTATATCTCCCCCTGTTTAGTAAGCCTAGGATACTGACTACTGGGAAAGGCACTGATAAGTAAATAAATTCCCATTTAACAAACACAGTTCGAGTCATGAGAGGTTTGTTATGGCTTTGTCATCATCCATCTGCAAACAACAAGGCTTATATCTTGTCTCGAAAATCAGTGCTGTCCTGAACCCTAAATGAGGCAAAATTATACATTTCTGCCTCAAATGTATTGGTCTGATGAGCAAAGATGCTTAATAGCAGTGGAAACATCCTGATCTGTTTAGAGCGTGCCCTTTCAAGTGGTTCCCTTGGTCCTCATTTGGTTTTTTGTTCTTTGACGAGCGAGTGTAAACAGGCAAGGATAAAGCTGGCTAATGGATGATGTCACGAGAGCCTCACTTGTCCTCGGACTCCACAGTGCCACTTTTCACCAGTTTTACCAGGCTTCATCCTCCAAGCAGACCTCTGGAGGACCCTCCTCCTCCACAACACTCTTCACACACACAGGCATTTGTACCCATATACACACAACCACATACAAACACGTACCCATAGATGCAAACCACAAAACACACACATAGATGCAAACAGAAAAACAGTCATGCTTTCTGATTCTGTGGTAAACAAATGGCAGGATATGAGAAAGACTAAGAGGAGGAATCTTGTTCCAACATGGAACAGTGAGAAAACATTTCTCCAAGCTCCCTGATCCAGTAATTGGGGCCACACTGAAGGTGAAAGGGATTCTCATCCTAACTTCTCATTAGGAAGAAGGGAATGACCTCTCGGGTGATGGGGGATGGAGGGATGGAGGGATGTGGGAGGTATGGCCAGTAGTGCGGCTATGGGAGTGTGTCATCTTGCTCCATGTGACGTGTCCATGTTAATGCAGAATGTCCCCTGGGGGCCAGGAAAGGGACCCAGCCCTGTGGACTTACAGAATGAGAGGATTGCTCATGATACTTTAGGTCAAACATTCTCCTCCCAGCAGTCCGAGGCTGATAAATTCACAGAAACTGTGTAGAGAGCCACAGCTGAAGTCTGGGCCTGTGGAATTGTCATTTGAAGAGCAAAAAAAATAAGGATTCATGACATCAGTGTGAATTTATGCAAACAACCAGATCTTTGTATGTTGAATATGTATAAAACATAAAACATTATAGTTGTATTCAAAAAGGGGCTTTAATTTATGAGTCAGTAATAACTTATAAGTGAAATTATTTTCACATAAGCCAATTGCCTAAAAAAAAATACAGAAATATAGACTGGACATTTGTAAAACTGTAATAATTCAAGTTAATGCAACTAATTAAAACTGCTATTTTAGTTTATGCTATCTTAGCAGTGTGACTAGGGTGTAACCATATTTCAACAACTAAAAAAACAATGGAGTATAACAGAAAAGGGGAAACAGTTCTTGTTTAAAATGGTAATATATGGTAATATTCAATCTGTAATATTGCTGCAGCACAGAGGATTAGGAGTGAGCACTGAGACTTAACCCGTCTAGACCTGAACTGCCCTAACCCATTCATGTAGCTCCTCTCTGTGCTTCCCCAGCTTCAGTCCCGGAGCCCATTCAAGTCTTTCTCTGTTACCCCAGCTGATAAGTTGTTCCTGGGGTCTGCCAGGAACAAGCACAGACAAACTGACTTTATCCTCTTTTCTAAAGTTCAGGGGTCTGACACACACACACAGAGGGGGAAGAATATCTCTGAGCATGTGTATGTCATGGAGTCATGGGGCATCTCATGGGGCATGGTTAGAGAGTACAGCAGGGTTTAGAGGGGGGTGCACTGGGCAGTGGGGGTTAGTGCGGAGTGGAGTGGAGTGGAGGGGGGGCAGGTCACTGTGCCTTCAGGCAGGTGGGGGTGGGCTTAGGAGTTAATTGCTAGTTTGGGGGTTGATGCTAAACAGTGGTGACAAGTCTGTGTGGCCAGACCCAGTGAGCCCCTGCCGCATATTCACTCTGTCGCCGGGCATCGCAGCAACTGTCACGGCTCGCCAAGCCGGAGAGATAGAAGCACCGAGAGAGACAGTCGGAGAAAGAACGAGAGAGATGGCTGGGAGGGAGGAGTGAAGGAACAGGCATTAGGGGGACACCAACATCGGGTAGGGGTAAAGAGAGTGAGAGAAAATGACTAGAGAGTAAAGGTAGACTCACTTCCTACTTCGGTTACTTCTGTGTCCCTTTTTCAGCTCAGCTACAAATGGAAACTCAACTCAAAAGATGCATCCCTATAAATCATCAAGCTTCTCATATTTCCCTCTTACAATATGTGGCTGATCCAAAGTGTGCGGGCATTTGGTTCCATATTAGTATATTGCAGTATTCACCTGCCCAGTGAGAAAAGGGGGAGAGATGGATGTCCGTTCGAGGGCCAGCCAGACGAGTGGAAGAGGGGAGGGTCCGTGCAGGGCGGGCATGATGTTGGGGTGACTCAGTGAAGCCCTGGTCCTAATTGTAGCCCAGGGAAGCTATTGTAGCCCGGGTGCAGGTCACCCCTGGCCCCGGGAAGGTTACACTGGCCCTCTTAAACCTGTTGTTGCCTGGCGCTCGCATAAAAATAACACCTCGTAAATATGGACAGCTAGCGAGCGCGTGAGGCACGGGGGGTCGGTTACTTTTCAGAGAGAGTCTGTTCTGAACTCTGCCCTTTGAACTTCCAGTCACCTTGGTCCTGCTGCCGACCGCCTGTTAGGTTGTTTGCTGTTAGCCTGCATGGCAGCAGCTGTTTATATACATGCTTGTCTTTCTGCTTGGTAGTTTTTTTGGCACACTTGTCTTGCTCTTTAGCTGCCCCCCCCTAAATCACATTTCCCTCACACATATCTGCTTCTTCTACAGTACTTGCTCTGATAAGCTCCTGTATTAAGGGGGGAAATACCTTTCTACGCTCTCTCCTCAGCTCTTATTTCTTTGCCTAGTGTTTCTCAATCATACATGATCATTCAAGAATATTTGCTGCATCTATTGTCAGAGCACTATGGCTCTGACCCTTGTGTTCCTTACCATTGTCTACCTCTAATGTTGTCGATTCTACTGTTGCACTCTGGATGACACTCTGCAGAAGAGCGTCAGCTGAATGCTTAAAATATATATGTAAATGAGTGGGGCTACACAAAGATGCAGTGTTAATGTGACCACTATCTTTGAGTTGTAAATGATCATTAACACCTGCGAGGATCCCCTGCACGCTGCAATCAGCTCTCACTGAAGCCTTAATTATAATATGAAATATAAGCTCGAGATTTTCCAAATGTGATTTTTGCATTAACTGAGCATGCAAATTCACATCTGCACCTTGAGAACACATAGCATACATGGTGTGTGTCAGGCACAAAAGTATTTTAATTTCCATGGAGACACCGGGGTGATTTTAACATCAGAAAAGGAAAATTATCACAACGGAAAATTTCCTGTAAGGAATCACATTGATACAAAATTATTCCGTACGATCATGGACCCAATTTGGACACTTATTAAAGGAAACTGACTCCCTACACAGTCAAGTATGTTGCATCATGTCACAACAAACCCTTCATGCAAAATTAAATGCCCAGACTTCATGTCAAATCACAACATCCTCCTCCTCCAGTGCTCTTTCCAGTGTACCAAAAGAGTATAAGGGTTCATTTTGTATCATGCTCAGAATCCACAGAATCCGCATTTGCAGATCTCAAGCCTTCTCTGCACGTAAATACTCTCTTGGTCTGGTCTAATGACAGATAGTAGGGCAGAGCGAGCTACGCCACTCATGCGTGAGGTGTATGTGTGTGTATGCACTGAGCTGGGCTGATTCTAATAAGACCTCTTTTGTCATTAAGGTGAGTAATGAGGATACTGGCCCTGGAGAGCCCAGGGGAAGGCATCAAAACAGTTGTCAATTTGATATTGTTTTAGAACGTATTTATTCAGCTGCAGGAGGAGCCTCATTACTCTCCCTATTCTCCACCCCCTCCCCTCTCTCTCTCTCTCTCTCCTTTCTCTGTCCATTTTCTCCTTCTTTTGCTTCTCAGGGCCCTATGTGGGAACAATAGGTGTACAATTAACGTGGGCCAGGCACGGGAGAGCAAGCGTTTGATGTTCCCGTGGAGTGGCCTCCGTGCTGAGGGTAGAAAAGGCACGGATGGCTGTGCTCAGGCTTTACTATTTTTTCTGTCTTTTTGAAGCATTATTAGCTCCCAGAATATTAAAAGCCAGGCCATAAATAAGCTGATGGCAGCCGCAATATGCCAGAAATAATGTTTATCTTACCTCCCTAAAGCTCAGGCCCTCATTAGCTCCCCAGGGCCCGCACAAGCAAGACAAGGAGAGAGAGAGAAAGAGAGAAAAATGCATTTCATCTCCTTTACGCTCAACTTCCCCTGCTCGTCTTCACTCTCATCTTCTCATCTGCCACTTCCCCTGCCACTACTTAGGGGCGATGGGAGGAGAAAGACAGAGAGAAGTGCAGTCATGCCACTGATACCTGACGGATGCTAGCAGTAGTAGGTCTCTCCACTAGTATTACTAGCAGTGATAAAAGCGGAAATAAACATATACCTCGTTACATTGTAAGTCTCATTGCAATAGCAGTCACTACTAGTAGAAATTGAAGTATTAATAACAGTAATAGTGGTAGTATGTACAGTTATATGTTTCTCTAATATTACTCCTCGGACTCCTAGAACTTGTAGAACTACACACAATTTCTCTCCAATAAAAGCAATAGTAGTAGTAATAGTAGTAATACTACATGTAGTAAACTCTCAGGTACAACACTGCAAATTTCTATTGAAAATTACATTGATGGCTGTTGCAGAAAGCTGTCATTTAGTATAAATGTAGACTAAAAACAATTTATTAAAAGTGAATTTCATTTATTAAATGTTGCCTCATATTTTTTAGTGTCTGGTGAACTGGACAGAAGGACAATGCCAGTGGTGCATTATTGCACTAAAGTATGCTAAATCAGGCTATTACATTACATTAAATTTGAGAATGTCTACTAGCCATAACATAGGCATAGATTTTTATTTTATTCCAGCCCCGAGTAAACACTTTTTTTCAAAATTAGTAAGCAATTACTGAAAATTGTATTCCCATAATTTCATCGTTACCGTTAAGAAAACAAGATCCCTGTCTGCCCAGAAATTAGGCTTACCTGCTACCTTTCTGCCACTCAAACTCTTCTATGCTGGGCTCAAATGGCTGGACATGGACAAGACATCACCACATAAAGCAAAACAGTCAATGCAAGGCCAAGGATGACTCCATCCGCTGGACTGGAGCCTCCAGAAAGAACCCCTGACCATGAGGAGTACAGCCAATTCATCTCTAAATGTGGACACGGCGAGAGGGGAAATTCAATTGCACGCATGCTTTGTGATCGCACAATGGCCGTTCTGTAAAAATTTGGGGGAGCCATGAATTGGCTTCGATTGGCTGCCCTGGCAACCCGAGAAGCGAGCAGCAGCATTTACATGGTAATGGAGGCCAAGTTTGTAGGACCTCTACCATGAAAAGCGACATAGGTTTACTATAACATGCACACACATACACGGTTTATTTGTTTACAGTTTTGATTGCATAGGCTGCCATTCTGTGTTACTGGGGAAAGATACTGCAATAAGCACTGGCAGTTTTATTGTCCAATTTTTCACTATGGTGACAACAGTGGAATATCCCTTTAAGCGACTGGCTTTCGCCCACTGCTGGCTAAATAGTAAACCAAGCATCATAAATACAACGTCTGCTTATATATATGCAAGGTGGGCGGATGTTTGAGTATAAACTGAAATCAAGCGATTCATCCATGATGGTGTGTGCCACGGCTTGGGCTGCTGCCACAGCGACATGGTGCAGTGCTAAGGTAGCACACAGGGAAAACGTGTACAGTGGGAATTTCAGCATGGAGCTGACATTGATAATGACGTGCGTTTGGCTGGAAATATATGCATGTGCATGGTATGTGTTGTTTGTGTACACGTGTGTGTGTTTACTACTAGTGTGTATGTGTTTTCGTGTGTTTTCTACTATTATTACCACACATACATACACATTTAATCAAAAGATAGAAATGCAGTGTAATTGTTTTGTCCCCACAAATACAGAGGTGCGTGGAGTGACTGTTGTTTAATTAAGCCTTGCACTTTTAGCTGTAGCTTCTCTTTGTGCTGCTGAGGAACACAGCGACTGGCACACACAGAGCCTATAAATGTGGCTGAAATAAAAACCCGCACATACACAAATCAAGATACAAGCGTACACTTCAGGCGCAGTAGTGGCAGGTGCTTGTTAGAGATTTCCTTCTAACTTCACTGTGTCTTTGATCTGTGGGGCTGCTGATAGGAGCTGGCGTTGGGGAGAGAGTGTTTTTGTAAAGGACGAGGGAAGAAGATTTTGTGGCACATAAAAGCTTGTTGCTTTGTTGGGAAAGCAGATCGGAGGAAGTGTGTATTGAAGTGTCAAGCAATGAAGAGGGTGTTGAATCTTTTTCTCTGGGCAAAACATAGGCAAATGTGGAATGAGCACAGATGCTCACACACACTGACATGTCCTTTCTCACAAGCACACACAGGCACATACAATAGGTAGATTTGATGGGGATAAATTGTTGATCCGCTGAGTGAGAGACAGGACCCCATCTCCATTCCTTGCTCACAATTTCCGGTAGTGAGCAAGACCTTACAATGCCAAGAGAGGATGCAATAAAGCCCACCGGGGATGACAAAGGGGAGAGGGATGACATTGACAGAAAGAAAAAAAAAAAAAAAAAAAAACACTTCACTGAAGCCGACATTGAGGGTAGAGATGGAAGGGATGTCTTTACCTCTATTCCGTTCTTCCGTTTTTCCCTCCACCGTGGCCCATCTCTGTAAGTGTGTCTAAGAGTTTCCATTTGCCTGTCACATTCTATCTGTTTCTTATCTCCCGCGAGCTCATCCACTTCTCCTGGCAGCTAATGGGAGTGTTGTGGAGGTGTGGCACTTGGCTGGCATATAGGCAGGGTGGCCGCAGTGTCAGCGTGACGGGGGCTGAGGGATACCTACTCAGGATGGCTTTCATTACCACTGGCAAAGGAGGGGAATTTGGGGGGGGGGGGGGGGGGGGGGTGGCGACAGGGAGAAAGAGTGAATGAGAGAGACAGAGAGTGAGAGAGAGAATATCTCCAAATTGGGGTCACAGTACCCCTTTAGGTCGTAATGAAGCACGGTGCTTGAATACATGTACAATATAGAAGGCATGAGTCGCCGGTATGGTACACAAAGACATCTGTGAAAGTGCATCGGATGCCATGTGCGCTACTGAACGGTTAAGTTCTGCCTGTTCTGTGACAAGCTTTTCTCCATTATGTCAAGCTTTTGGAGAGGGCGAAGAGGGAATGGTATGGGAACAGAAGAAGTTTACGCCCGCAAAGCGAACAATCCTGATAAATCACCTTCCGTTAGAATGACAACAATACCAAGGAGTGTTGAAATTTATCGGTGGCGCCCCAAACAAATTGGCGTGATGGAAAAACTTGAATTTACTTTGCATAGGATTTAATGAAACGGATACTACTTGTGCAATTGCTGCCAGCTGGAGAGCCCCGTTTGCAGAGGGAGGGAGGATAAATCAGAAGTCAAATGCCAATATGCCCTCGGCCAAATCTCTCAACCTGATGAAACAGAAGAATAATCAGATTTGGTGACGCTTTTTGGGAGTGGAGGTTCTGGGGGAGTCGGAGTCTTGGGTGGTGATATGAGCAGAGCGGACAGAACAAGGAGTGCTTTTTGTGGCTGACAGACAGACAGTCCCAAACGAGGCTGTTCTCTGAGGGGGTGCACAGGGTCTTGTCACTAGACATGCAACTGGGAGAAAAAAAAAAAACACACCGAGAAAGAAAAATGAAGTTCTTTGTGGAGGCTTTAGGGCTCAATGGTTGATTTGGAGGTTAGATAAGGATAGAGAAATTGAGAGTTTGACAGATGAATTAGTCTTGCCAATCTTTGATATATCGTCTCATCATGTGCTTGTGTGTTTGTTTTGTGCACACGTGTTCAAGCGCATGCGTGCTTGTATGTACAAATATGCTCTTATTTTGTGTTTGTAATACTTTTATGTACGTGCATATGAACTGTGTAGTGTGTGTGTGTGTGTGTGTGAGCCTACAAGCATGTATGTATTTCTCTGTGTATTTCTCTATGAGTGTCTGTGGCTGCAAGCGTGTGTGTGTGTGTCTCTATTTAGCCTCTCCCAGGTATTTCAGCTCCTGGCTCATCAGTTAACACAGATGCAGACAGAAAGGCGTTAGAATTACAATAAGATAGCTGCTTCTCTGTCAAGCTGAACATAGGACACCTCAGCTGTCATTCCATTCACACACCATTGCTTCGCCCGCATTATCGCACCCTTGCTGTCACTTCACCTGTAGAAAAACTACAGTATCATACATTTACCTGTAAAGGCTTAATGAAATGTGAGATTTGTTCTGAATGCTGTATGTAATGTTTTAGGACATTATTCATCCATCTTGGGCAGAGCGTGTTTAAACTAGAGAATTGTGACACCAGTAACGATATCCTTTAAATCTGAATTCAGGCATTCAGGCATTGCCTCACTCCAATTGTCCTGTTCTGTCCACTGTAATTAAATAGCAAATCTTACCGATTAAAAGAGAAAGCAATAGAAAATACTTTTGCTCCCGTTTCACACCTTCTCAGGTGACATTGCACGACTGTTTATTAGCTAAAACAAATCAAACAGAAAATTGATGTCAATTATAATCCATTGTTGTTCTTGTATCTCTTGTTGCTGCATGTAGATGTGCCAATATGAGATCTTCCATTCTACCAAACACGTTACTATTGGCAGGAATAGGATGGTTTGCATCTGCTCATTTTGTGTTTGCCAAAAAAATGCCTCCCAAGAGCAAGACCTCCACCAACTTTCTGTCACCAGCACTGAAAAAGACATGGACAAAACTCAAGAGTTCCTATTTTGGCTTCTAAAATCATTTGTTGAAGGCTAAGATTCCTAAATGGAAGTCACATAAGTTCCATTATGCTGAAACTTGGTGCTCATATACCGGCAACCTTGCTCTATACATTTTCCAGGTGCATTTCCACCACCATTTAGTATTTTTCAATCAATCTTTGATATATCATCTCATCATGTGTGTATTTTTTCCTTTCCATGCCATATTTGGCACTTAGCATAATTAGGCAGACATACATAAATTATCTATAATAATAATAATAAATTGTCTATAACTGGATTGACTTAATAAACAATATGACTGACCTTAACCAGTGAACTTCATGAAATGCATGGCCTATCATAAACTGCACTTAAATCCAAAACAGACATTAAACTTACTGCCTAGTATGTTGAGGACAGATAATGTCTGGCAAGGCATTTTAAACCTGACCAACAGGGGGCACTACAAATATGAAGCATTTGTACTGTATGTCCTTATCTGGTCAGATGTATTTGATCAAATCTAGTATCGATGTTTTGGGCAAATTATTAGTCATATTCATGTCTGGTTTTGGTTTCATTTGGGCATTGTCTTTCACAATCATATTCACAATCATGTGATAATGGCTCATAACAGAAGGTAGACTTGGATGAAATTCGGTAGCAACAGTAGAACCTCTATTTTGATCATACCAACTTTGATAATAATTTACAATGCCTTACTCTTTGTGATGTTGCAGTCCGTCTGACTGCCTTGTTTTTATTTCTAGGGTTGTTGTTGTCGTTGTTGTTCTTTTTGATGGCAGTGATGGCTTAATATGGATACAGAGTTTATTATAGATTTGAGATTTGGGGGAAAGAAACTAAACCTCATCCATCTTCAAGCAGTGTCATTTTCTTAAACAAATAGCCCATTAGTGATTACATTGTTGCTGTTTTGTGATCGTCCCGCTATTATTTTAAAAAGTTCACTGGGCAAAAGGCCGACTTCTAAAATTTGATAATGCTACACACTCTGTGTGTGTACACAGTGACTCTGTCAAAGTGAGGAGAGGCTTTCAGATGATGTCAACGGAGCAGCTGTTTGCACGACTGTTACTGATCCATATACTATTTAGCTTTCTGAATGAGAGTAAGAGAGAGCAGCAGAGAGGGAGGGCGGGGGATACCTAGCAATACTGTAATATGAAAAACACAGTTTACGGGCGTATTCATGATATAAGAAGCCAGGGACGTCAAACTACTGGGATGTTACTACTCCTATCTCTCACCCTAAAAGTTACAGCGGCGCTTTGATGTCGCTGCACGGGGCTGTTACGGTCTGGGGGCTGTCAAGTGTAGCGTGAGTGTGTGTGGGAGCAAGCCAACCATATACAGTACAGTGTCATGCTGCAGCAGAGCCAGGTAGGCAGCAAGCACACGGTGTCTTGTATTATTGTGTTGCCGTGGACCGTGCAGGAGACTGAGAGGAAGACAGCAGGCCCGAGTCCGATAGAGCAGGATCACTTAAAAAATACAGCCTGAAGTTTTGGATGGAGGGGAAAAGGCATGAATTCTTATGTTTATTTGTATGTAGGCTAATGTCGCCTTTGAATGACTAACAAAAAAAAACTAGGCTACTGGTGGACTATTATCACAATAAGAATCTCCGTCATGTAGGGAAGTGATTTGTTGTTTTCATGCAAAATGTACTTGCGTTGTCATGCCATAATGCTTAAACTTTAAATGTATTTCTAACATTAAATTTAATTCTGATTAATTCTGAAAACTGGCAGATTTTAATGTGAAGGTGTTGTTTTTATTTTATTTTTTTCAATGCAAAGGTGTTGATATTTCAAAACTTAATGTAGCCAAAAAAAAGACGCTAAATGTAAGAAATGTTTGTGTTGAAAAACCCAAATAAACGTCGGACTGAAATATATTTTCAAAGGAGAAGCACAAGAAAATTCCTGTTGGAATTTAACCTAAATACACTAATATGCTCGTGTTGTTTGATTGGCAAAATTGTTAAAATGTATAATGGCACTGCAATGCTGCAAATAAAGTTGTAGCCTACATGTTTCACATTAAGTTAAAACCCCTTAATTATATAAAACTGTGGACATTTGAAATAGCACAGTTAAAACAAAATCCGGTCAGTTAAATATTGTCGTCAAATTCTGCTACTAATATTTTTCGTCTACCTAAGGATTTTATTATTAATAATATTATTTTTATTATTATTATTATTATTATTATTATTATTATTATCATATTATTATTATTATGTGTATCTCTTCATCGTGGTGGTATACACAGTAGGCTCCTCTATATGGATGAACGTCCTTATGTTTGCAGCAGTTCCCTAGCGCCATGCAGTGGCGGGAAACATTTCCAAAACCATTTCATTTCTCTCCACTGCCTATGAAAAACAAAATAATTCATGTCCACCTTGTGTGCTACTTTGTGAGTTTCTTCTTGTCAAGCCGAGGTGTGATTTCTTCCTTTGTTTGTTTTGTTGTTGTTGTTTTTTTCATTGAAGGCCTATGGATAACGTAATAAAAAGCTCTCAAAAAAGAATCCACTCACCAAGCCTATCTTATATAAAAATGTTCTTACGATAATTGTTCATGAGAAATAATAGTGGCACAAGAGTATCATAAAATGCAGGCAAAAATAGGCTATTATCCTCCAATTTGAAAGGAGTCTGGATTACCTAAATATCTTGTCAAAACCAAAACAAACTTTTGTCTGAGCCAACTTTGATGTTAAGAATCAAACGTCTTTTATTACAAAATCTGTTTGAGGGAAAATAATTGGCTCTATCAAGTAAAATTGATACAATAACATCCGCTCGCTTTACCGTTTGCAAAGAAAAACTCCGACCTTTTTTTTTTTTCTATAGGTCTAATGACCCCTGCAATTTTCTCCCACCCGGACTCATTTGCCGGGTGAGGGGAGGAAATATTACATGGGACCATTTGAGGAGATGGTTTTTCTTTCAAATAGTTTCTTCAGGTTGTGATGCTTCGCTCCTCAGGGTAGTTTGAAAACCTGTCGACCCTAATTAGCGCCTCAGACGTCTCAGACGGGTCCGGCGGTTTCCCGCTTTGGATTTTGACACCAGAGTCCCAGTCTACAGGACAACGTCTTCCGACTAAAATCTCCGTTTTCTATCCAAAATAAATGATAAATAAATTTACACTGAATGATTTTTGTCAACAATGTAGCTTTTGTTTTGTTGATTTTTGTCAACAATGTATTTTTTGTTGATTTTAGATTTATTTCAAGAGATAGCTAGATCTTGTGGTATAGCCTCTATTATTTTAATCTATTTTACATATTTGCTCTCTCTCCCTATAGGTAATTACCCTCATACATTATTTGCATGATTGAATAAATAAACAATGGTTATGGTTGAATAAATAAATAACGTTTATGTGTCAAAATGTCAGCTATAATCATACTTTCAAGAGGTGTATTGAAGTGCCCGAGGCGTTCCTGAATGTTCCTATTTGAATTAATTTGAATTCAAATCATTAATAACACAATGTAGCCTATTAGTGATTTTATTTAAAATATTCAACACAATTGTTTAGCATAAAGGCAAAACGGTTAGAATTTGACGAGGCAGAGATAAGAGCACAGAATGAAGGAGGAGTCTTACCATCAAATATTTCCCCCGCTGATCATTTGAAAAGAGAGAGAGCAGCCTGCTCTTTATCTCTGCCTCCAAAGCCGTTCCCCCCTTTCCTTTTCACACTGACATTTGGATCTTTTTCTTTCTTTCTTTCTTTCTTTCTTTTTTTCTGTCTGTCTGTCTTTCTTTCTTTCTTCCTATTAATCTAAACAGCTTTGCAAAGTATCATGCCCAGCCCACAATAAAATATGAACATATTATAAATTTCAAAAAAAAGTATATACATATTTTTAATCTATAATAAAGTAGGTCTACTAGGCCTACAAGTAGGCCTAATTATTGTTTTTAAATAATGCTTATTCTGGAGGCCACTTCAAGTGTAATTTAACAATTCCCTATGAACAAAACAGGACATTTCAATACAATTCACATCATAAAATGGTTGTGATTTCTGTACTATTTTGCACTTCTGTTCACCTTTATGTAAAACGACAAAAGAAAAAGAATATGTACACATCTTGGCCATTTCAATCGCAGAGCACCGATAACATCAGCGATGATACCAATATCATAGCAATCATTTACCCCAGTTGCCTATTAATCACCTTCCATTAGTGTCATTTACCGTGCTTTCAGAGGGCTTCCAGGATCCCCATCCATGTTTCAGGATAAATGAGTCATCAAGCCAACCGCAAAAATATAATAATGATAGCCTTTTTTCCCTGCGTGTTGCTCCAGTGTGCTTTCTCATTTGGGTTCTGAACTTGAACACGGGCATCGATTAAAACATGTTTTCCCACCATTAGGACTGGACACAGGACGGGGTCTCGTGAGACGCCGAAGATCGGTGTGGGCAAAGGGAAGCGAAGGAGAGAAGGGAGACTCATGTGCAACTCTTTAAAAGAGGAGGGTTCTCCATCTTGCTTTGTCAGGGGCCCTGCTGACACGGGGAAACATCTGCTGCATAGAAATAGAGACTGATGACTCAAATTATATGCAGTCAGAGGGCCTGCCAGCTTAGATGGGGGACGTAATGGGAGAGAATATGGATAGACAGTATTGGGCCCCCGCACCCCGATAGGTACGGGTGAGAAGCCTGTGTAGCCCGTCCTCATTCTTACACTCTGGTAAAACAGATCCGGCAAGTCAGGGACTTAGCATTGACTTGATTGTAGAAGGGGGGAAGATAGTGTGTGTGTGTCTATGTGTGTGTGTGAGTGTGTGCTGGTGTCTGTGTCTTTCGCATGTGCCGCCGCTTACTTTCACATGTTCAAAAGGCAGAGATAAAAGTGTGAGTTTGCCTGCATTAGGCAATGTATGTTCACCCCCATGTGGATTCACACACGTCAAAGTGTGCCTCGCGTGCTTACTAGCTTCCATTCTGACGACCACAACTACAAACACGCATCAGGAGGGTTGTTTGTTGTCTGTCTCTAATAATCAACCTCTCTGCCATTTGATCTGGCAGCTGAGAAGCCGGTCTTTGTCTACTGCGTGTTCCTTGTTGTGTTGGTCCACTTGAGTGAAAATGGAATTTTTAGGGGCACGTTTCACCTCTTGGTTTACCCTGCAACGGCAGCTTGGTGATGCTTTTATGATTAGGACGACTAAATTAGAACCAGAGAGAGGAAAGCAGGGAGAGTGAGAAAGAGAGAAAGAAAGAGAGAGAGAGAGAGAGAGAGAGAGAGGGGCACACTGGAAGCAGCCAAGCCAGGATCACTCTTCCTTGCTACCTTGTCTAGTATTGATGAACACGGTCAATAAATCGTCGTTAAAAAAGATGAATGCTGTCATTGTTATTGTAATGATAATCGCCACATACGCAGGGCTCATGGCACGAGGAAGCTCACTATTCCTTGATAGCATGTCAGTTGTTGTGATCATCAAGGCAGACAGGCACAACGTTGGGTCTCAGAATGTTACATCGAATTTCCCCACCATCACAGTGTTGGTTTACATGCAATCGTGGATCCTCAATGTGAATTAAAAAAGGAAGCTGAAAAGGGGGGATAGAGGGATGTGCGCTTATGTTCTCGGTTTCGGTCATGCTAGTAAGCTGATTTATCTTAGCATAAGAGGTGGATCTTGAATATATGCAAGGAGAGAAAGCTAATGGATCATTATTATGTGTTCCTCACTCGCCTGTCTTTCTAATGACTGCAGGGCTTGGCGATTCTGGCTTTGATTTGGAGCCCATTCTCCAATGTGAGTGGACTAGCTGAGCTAAGACACAATTTCCAGGAGATTGCAGAGTAAGTGCCTCCAGCAAGACCTTTTATTTATATGGCACTTGACTTTCTCTATCTCTCTCTCCTGTCAGTGTGTGTGTATGTGTGTGTGTGTGTGTGTGTGTGTGTGTGTGCGTGTGTGTTTCCCTAGCTGTCATTATTTGGGTTTAAAAGGATAAGAATCATCATGAGATGCAGGTCAACCCAAATATTAGCATGTAAAAGCGTTTTAGACTTAACATGATTCTCTGAAAGAACAAATGTTCATATGTTTTAGTTGACGAATAAAATAGTCTACTGACTTCATGAATATAAGCAGTTTCGTTCCCGAATTGCCCTCTAGCAAATCAGTGTAATCGTGCATAATGATCACTTTACATCCAGTATTGATGAGTCCAAATTTGTGAATTCTGTTGTGTTGCCAGATGTGTAGTTACTCCCTTTGTTGAAATATATATTTTATTTTGAGTATAGCAGAGGGATATGGGTGGAAAGAAATTACACCTTTACACTGTGTGAAATATGGTGAAGTTCTCTAAAATCAGTAGTTTTCCAAGAAATCATTCATACAAATAAAATTCAATTTCATATACAGTAAAAAAAAAAAAAAAATCAACAAAAGATGCGCAAGTGTACATTAAAATGTCTGAACTGACTAAGATCCTTACACCTGATTAGTTGACTAATAGTCTAAAAGCTTGCAGGCCCATAATTTGGTTTTTCAGCTACAGTTTACATGACACTAAGTTTATATAAAGAGGTTGAACTCATTGAATGGCATGGCTTTTACTTTGTGTGTTTGTGCCAGAAGATTGTGAATTCATGGGGATTTTTTTCTGTGGCCATTTTACCAAAGAGGTTTCCAGAGCTCAGTTCCAACTGTATTCTCTCCATGACTGTTGTGATAATTATAATCTGTAGACGACCATTGCCCTGAATTGCTTGTGTGTGCGTGTGTGTGTGAGTGTGTGTGTGTGTGTGTGTGTGTGTATCTGTCTGTCTGTCTGTCCATCTGAGAGTGTCTGAGAGTGACACACACTGTCGGTATGAGAGGAAATTCACAGTGCATTCAAAGATTAGTAATTAATTTGATATTAAGTTAAACATTATGTGTCACAAGTTGACTACCTAATTGGCAAGTATAGTAGAATAATGATTGTGTTCACAGTCAGAACTGTATGCTCTAAAAATAATAAGTAAGGTGAGCACATGATCCAATGCTTCATCTGTTGACTAACAACTCTCCCTTGTGGACACGGAGAGCATTGCAGGAATGATGGAAGTGAAAATCTAAGAATCATCTTCTCTTGTCTTCACTGCTTCAGCACGAGGCCCCTTGCTTCTACTCTTAATCTTTTACAACTTCTCCTTCCTTGATCCTTCCTTGATAGTTTTGTTGGCTAATTTGTCTTTTCAAAATAGCCTACAAAAAATACATTGAAGAAACAATTCACATTACAATTTACAATTCTGACATTCTTTAAACTTTCACATTTTTTAACTTCCAAGATCAAACAATACTCCCGGAGAGACCATGATTTACAGTGATTTTAGAGTAGCAGTAGTAGAGTAGTAGTATTGTAGCCTAATTCATGACACGAAGAAGAGTAAACACTGTAAAGCACTGCATCTAGTGGCTTATTGCTGTTATAAAATGGCGGTGAAAATAACGGCAATTGTTCAATAAATCTTTTTTTTTTCCTATTAATGATAATAATTAGGTTAAATATAATAATAATATTCATCCTCTGCCAAGCAATATAGTTCTTTAACAGTAGCCTACATAAACACTATGGTTGCTAAGCGACACATAATTACCGGTGATTTTCGATTAGCGCATTAACATCTAAATTAACGTTTATGTTGTTACAGGTGTGCCTTTACTGGGTATTTTACAACGGCTTCAAACATGTCTCAGCCAATCACAACGAAGGACTGGAACTATCCATTTTCTGATGAATTATTAGGCGTAATAGGCTAATTAATGAACAGGGTCAGCAATAAGCCATAAGAGACTGTGCTTCATGACGTCAAGCGGAGTTTGAAGCGTGCAGTGGCTGGTTGCTTTTATAAAATAGCAGTAACACACCATTGTATTAAAAAGGAAATAATGCAAATGTTCAATAAATCTTTCATTTTTAATCAATAATCATTCAATTATGCAACAAAAATATTAAAAGATTTCCAGCTAGCAATATAGTTCTTGAACAGCTAATCAAAGTGCCAAGGGACACATAAGAACCTAGGCTTGGCTATATGGTGATTTGGGGTTTGTATATTAATATTTAATTAACTGCTATGAAGCCACAGGTGTGCATTTATATATTATTATATTAGGCTATATCAATGATAGTTAGGATAGACTGCGACTATCCTTTTTCTAACAGAGATATGGGAAGTTTGACTATGCCAAATTGTGTGACTTAACATGCTACTGTAGTGCCAGACACACACACACACACACACACACACACACACACACACCTGTTTGCTCATTGTTTCACCCATCCTCTAAGAATACTGCTGTTGGTTTTAGATTAACTTGCAGTAATATTTTCATAGATTTCTTACCATTAAGGTAGGTTGTTTCAAGAAGTTTACTGAACAGTGCAGATGTCTGTGTTTACACACAAGGAGGGTCAATTGATCAATTCAACCTCTTGTTACTTTCACTGACAGACTGACATCTGTTTTGATCCACACCCATTAACCTATATCATGTAATCATGGGTAAGATATGAAATTCCTAAATGCCTACAAGCCAAGTGAAGGTGTTTTTTTTTCTTCTTTTAATTTCCATCTATATCCTTCATAGCACCATTTTCAATTTCTATTTGATCCACCATCCTTCCTTACTTACCCCATCATTTAGGACTGCAATTAGTAGCTGTAAACTTTTATTTAACATATATAAGACGGTGACACACTGAGGAATTTGTCAGACCTATGTTGTTTTGTTTTCACATTGTTTTGACAATCATACAGCAGCAGCAGATGACCTTTCAATCAACGGTAACTTGCCTGAAATGAGAACAATAAAACCCAGGGAACGGGAATCATCCATGGATACAGTAAAACAGAAGTGATGAAATTAATGACACAGCAAGGGAAATATGTGTTATTTTACATCAGATTAAATCCAGTGTGCTTCAGACCTGTAACAGACTCCTGGTTGCCGATCTCGATGTCATCACTTCCACAATTCAATAATTCCAGTTCAGTAATACTGAGGAGACAAAGCGCACCTTCAGCCACATTGAGGAGCCAGACACTGAGTTAAACCAAAATTTGTGCAAAGTTTCATTCCTCATTATAAGTTTCTTGCAGGTCTACATCTCCACTCATCCCTCTTGGATAGCTTGTGGGGTACAATCATCAAGGGGATTAATGTCCTTCAGAGTTTTATATCCGACATAAATGACAGATTGTTTTCTCACAGGCGTTTTGATGTGTGCAGAAGAGGGGCTCGCAGGGACGGCTTTGAAGTCCGCAGAGCTTTTATCTTCCTCTATTTACATTGGCTGAAGTGTTAAGTGGAGTTCTCGTTTGGCTTGAAGGATGTAATACCCCGCAATGAGAGATTTACAGGAAGAGAAATTGCAAACTCTCTGTGCTCCTTTCAGGCCCCTGCCTAACAAAAACTATTTATGCAAATGGAAAGGCTCGGGATGGAAAGCACTCCGAGACAAAATCAGATGTTTTCAAACAGGCTGCCGTGCTGAGTTGGCAGATGTTCTGTCGCTTCGGCAGGGACCCTTTAAACAAAAGCTGTTGATGGCTCTCTGTGTTGAGTGTAAGCCGTGCCAAGAGCTGCACTTCCTTGGAGCCATCTGGAAGATAGCTGAGGATTTGCTCGGCTGGAGCTGGCCTAGCACTGTAGCACAGGGAAAGTGAGGCCGCTAATTGAAATGATACTAGAGAGAAGAGCTAATAATAGAAACTAGACTCCTCTATGGAAATGCAGGCAGAGGGGCTGCTGATATTAGTATTTCCACAGTTCATCATTAAAACATAGACGGACATAGTGACACTATTAAAGCACTGTTTATAACATAGAAGGGGAGTTAGTTATGGTTACACTGGAGGGATTGTTCATTATTTTTAACACACACACCTATAAAAAAAAAAAAAATAGCACTCTATGTGGACAATCATAGATATATGTAACTGCATGCAAGTCTATGTATAGTGTCTTTGAGGACGTATCATTACAGTGATCTAGGGATGGAGGTTTTAATGTTTCATTTGGACCACAAAAAGAATAATTGCTGCCATTGTAACAACTAATGTGAATCCAAATAAATAAATTGGGATCCTTGTAGCACCTGCCTCCCCAGGACCATCAGACTTCCACTTTGGACAGCTCATATCTCAACATGTCCTCAAAAATATGTTCCCAATCTGGGGAAACCTGCAAGGTATAGAAACCAGGATTGGTCTCAAACCAGTTTCTTCTCATGATCTTCAGGCTGGGTGAAACTCATACTGACCAGATTCCTGTTCGTCTTTAATGTCTGCTGGCTGACTTTAAATCACGTCTATCTATCAGACGGCCCATTTAGTGTGCCAAAGCTGGTGATGAAGCCGTTCTTGCACCTGTCACCTTATAAACCACAACAAGTCCCAGTCCCACAACCCCCCAGACTCATACTGCTGGCTCGCAGACCTTTGGCGGGTGGTGATGACCCTGACCTGTACCACCCACAGCCAGAGCCATGAACCCTTGCTGACCCTGGCTGGAGTATCAGGACTCAGGCAGAGATAGGACCCACCACGTTGTCCCCCTGCATGACCAGTGGGTAGGCTGCTATGACAGACACCTCACAGGCAGCTATAGGCACCCTAGCAGTGTCTCTCTCTCTCTCTCTCTCTCTCTCTCTCTCTCTCTCTCTCTCTCTCTCTCTCTCTCTCTCTCTCTCTCTCTCTCTCTCTCTCTCTCTAACCTCAGGAGCAGCAGCAGCGTTACCTCCCTGTACTGAGGCAGTGTGAAGCTACAGCCCCCAGCTGCCTCCACTTCAGAGAGAGAGGGCATGTCAAAACAGCACATGGCTCTGTCCCGCCAAAGTCACGCCTGGAAGTGGAGCGCTCCAAAAGGGCCATCTGGAGCAACAGCATGGCTTCAGCCTTGCTCTTCAACACACCTCTCTTCTGTCTGGGCCGCTGTCTGTCGCCCAAGAGACAGGATGGTGAATTCTGTGGAAAAAAAAAGTCATGTTAATTCCTATTAAAAAATCACGGGGCAACTATTCACAACAATTTTTCAATTAAATCAAACATGATGAATTGTGTTTTGTGGAGTCATTACATATCATAGTGTATATATAAAATGTCTGTATAAAATGGGTAATAATACAGCCACTGTTCCTCTCTGCACATTAAATAATTTGTAAATATTTTTTTGACTAATGCACCTGCAAGTCATGCAACAACTATTTGGCCTTTTAAGAACTCTGTTAGTTGCCTTATGTTGCTTTGAAAACACATGTGAAAGTGGTGATTGCCAGACCTCTTTTAAAGTTGACATAAAGCTAATTGGCATTAATTCGATTTAATGTGACTCGTCTGTGTAGCGGCCTTGTAATTGTGATTTAGTTATGTCAAAGTTAAAGTCCTTCTTCATGTGGTGTTACCAGCATCATGTTGGATTTACTTGTAAAGAAGATGCAAATTGGGACCTCAGCCTTTATGCTTAGCAGTGCTGGCTAGCATCTAGATCTTGGTTTGTCTAAGTGATTGTAACGTTTTGGTTGAGTCTGTGTTGAATCTGCTTGGATGTGCATGTCTGAATTGACTTTGGTAGTACTGCTGTTGGCCTTGTTGGAGTGGTTTAGCTCTCATGTGCTTGGATCTGTGGTAGTAACTGATGCATGATTTGATGATAAAAATAAGCATAAGCATGGGTTACCTTTATTCCATGCACTTGATGTTTGGAAGGAATCATTAGTAGTGTTATGTTATGCTACTTAGGTTTCCATTCCTAAACTGCGTCCAGCCAGCTAGAGATCGCTTGAAGACTGGAAGGAGGGTGACATTGCCTTAAAAATAAAAAAGTATAAAAAATGAAACACACATTTGTCAATAAGGGTTTTATTTTGAAGGTTGTGACCTAAAGTCATATTTTTTAATCTAGCTGGCTTTATACTGGTCCATTCTTAGCAGTAATTAGTTGCGATAGTGTGAAGGTGTTTTAGGTTTTGTATATTTTGGGGATTGTAATTACATTTACATCAACTTTGTCGGATTAGAATTAATGACACAAAATATTTTACTGCAAACCTTTTGCCATCTCCACAAAAGGTGTTTCTGAAAGATTAGAAGCATCTGTATCCATGACAGTTATAGAAAATACATTAATATCACCACTTACCAAGACATTCACAGCTGACAAGCATGTAACTAGCACTAAGCTAGTTCACATGTTCACTCAACGTTTTTTTTTTTTTTGCTGGCACCACTTTTCTCGTACAACGGAGAAAAAGAGAAAAGAAAGGGGAGCGAGGGTTGTTGTAAAATACTGAGGGAAAGCTGTTAATAGGATAATGTTGAAATTCAACAGCTGGATTGTTGGTGATATAAAAACTCTTTGTATTTACCAAATCATGTTTTTTCTAAATATGGAGAAAATAAAGATCTTCCAACTTGGTTAGAATGAAGCAGCGTCTCTTTGATTTTAACCTGCCAATTGTTGCCAACAGCAGGTTGTGATTATAGTCTATATTGATCATGAACATAATAATTAGGGATCTGAAATACATTTTGATTATATTTCAATATTGAGTGAATAGAAATGATAGGTTTCTGGTCATTTCCATTCTGTTTCGAGACAGTAATAAGTTCAATGTGGCTTATAGTTTTCCATTCCACTTCAATTATTGTTTTTTTTCAAAGGCTGGAGGGTTAGCATTAAGTCGACCTCTTAGCTCTCATCAGATGGCTTTGTTGAGCAACCTTGTCTTCTCATGGCCCATCGCTGGCAGAAAAGGGAGATAAAATGCCATTGACTACTAATTGTGTTTGCACTAACGCTTTGCCAAGCCAGACCCTCGGCTCCTTTGTCCACTCTGTAGGCCATTTGGCTGCAGCCATGCGCTGGGCCAGATAACAGGTGAATGGCCATGGTCTAATAGGCCATCTGTGAAAAACGCATTGCAGTCAATTAAGGGTCCACTTCCTCCAGTCGTGATGGCCATTAGACAGCCCAGCCACGACAAGTGACTCTTCAGTGGCTTTCACTCCTCCACTACCAACTCCTCTTCATTCATGTCCTCCTCTGCGGCCCAGTCCCTCAAAGATTTACTTTTTGTCTAGTTTTGTTGTCCACTAGGCTTTTTTCAAGTGATGGATTCATTGAAATTCAGGTTTTCTCTCAAGTAGGTGCTTTTATTTGACCCTGATGGTCAAATAGAATCTCCCTCACTGCCTCTTTACTCTGTTCTCACATGCTCTAACCCCCCTAAAGCTGCAGTAGAATCATTAGGCCACATTCCCTGTACATATGTGCCACTATATCACTCCAAAAGAGCACAGCTCTTACCTTCCCTAAAAAGGACGTCCTTTAGAATGATTAGATACACACAAAGAGTCCTTTAAAAGTCCTTAAAAACATCTGTTCTACTAATGTATTTATGTTATTTTCTTATCTAACCTCCCTCTCCCTCTTATGTAACCCCCCCTCCCAGCCCCCAAACAAACACACACACACACACACACACACACACACACACACACACACTCAGCACAGACACACATATATACACACTCCTTCATTGGCAGTTGACACTTTTCTTATATTTAATATTGTCCCTCGTTCTGCACCTATGTCAAGCATCAGCCGAGCGTCGAGCTGTGGAGACGGCGTCTCAGTCAGCAGTGGGTCCTTTAAATCAAACATCAGACAAGCCGCTGAGCCCTGGGGTGTCCAGGAGCCTTCTGCCCTGATGGCCTCATAAGGCTGTGTGTGACTCAGAGCTTATACACTAGACTAATTTGACGTGGCACTCCTTGTTTTGCACAGAGTGCAATGGCTTACTGCCATTGCCTTTGCCAATTAGTTTTTCAACACTGTCCCATTGTCACAGGTAAGGACAGGGTAAGTGGTATTGTCTCAAAAACTTTATTTACTTTACTTCCTTTCATTCCTGTACTTAAAATAGTTTCAAATATAATTTCCTCAGCTTTTACAGTTGGACTTGAGTTGGATTTGTGAGCCAAACCCATTTGGTTTAAAACCAGACTAGCTTGTGGAACAGGAAGAAAACCTTGGGGATAATCACTTGATACTATCACTAATGTTTATCTTCTGCTTCAGGGAAGCTCTCAGTAAACATTGCTCTTACTTATACAGTATGTCAGGATATTATTCCATTGCCCTACATTCATCCTTATTCACAATGATAGGAGTATTGTGCACTACAATATGGCAAAGTCCTAGTAGATATAATCTCTTTGGATGTGTAAGTTATCAATATGGGGGACAGATGTTGGAAAATAATCTCATTCACACCTCTGTGTTGACAGCACAGTGTAGTAAAAGCCTTATCTTCCCCTTCACACTGCTTGTTAAATCAAACTGTGGATAGCCGTATTGCTCAAACTGAAGTGGAAAACATCCAGCTTTTACTGGATATACAGTCTCAAATATCAATATAAAGAACAATGACAAGAGGAAAAATTAAATTAGAATGAATCCTGTTTATAGCAAGGTCTGCGGTTTACAATGCATCGTCCGAATAAAAGAGCACACTCAACACGTCATCATTTTCAAGAGTTTTAATAATTTACTAAAAAAAGAGTGTAAAAGTCACAGATCTCTCCCACCAAAGTGGATCTGTTTGATATTCAAAGTGATGGCAGATGTAACAAATTTTTGCAAACTTGCCCTAGTCTGTACATTTGCGTACATTTACTTGGCAATTTACCTCTTGGCTGTAATTAAATGAGTTTCATACTGTATACTGTATATCAAAAAAAGCTCACAGCAAAAAATACTTTGATATGAATCACTTGAAAGTAAACCAACCAGCATGAAATGTACAGCTTTAAGAAATTCCAAAAACACAGCTGAAAAGTGTATATACAAACATGCTAGGAATCTTACAAATAGCAGACTGCGTAGTGAAGCTCAAGAGACAGGCCTTTCTAATGTTCGCTTGACATCATTTAGGAGCGCCAATGAAATAAAGCATAATTCTTAAATATACAACAACCTTGCAATGTTCAAATACCATGGTAATCTATTGCCTATTTCAAGTTTGTTTAGCAGAAGAGGAACACTTTATAAATATATCTCTCCTGCATCAATTAGTTTATTAATTTAAACTCATTAAATAAAAAGCTAAAATGTTCAGTTTCTGTAAAAAAAGAAAAGAAAAAAAAAACAACTAAAATGCATTGTCTTTGATAAATGGTTCATACTGTGTCCACTTATAAAGAGATGGATATGCCCATCACCATTATCATTATCATTAAGTGGCTGCTTGGAAGAGGTAATATATATTTATATACATATATATATGAAATTCTATGACATGATATAATTTGTATAAATATGGCATTTTTACAATTTCATTAAAATGACAATTTTTATTCAGATCCCAAGACAATTAATAGTAAATTGGGAAAAAGGCCTTATTTAATGTTTCTCATTTTCTTATTTTAAATATTCAAAAATAAGTCTCAATTCTTTGCAAATGTATGTCTTACACTATAAACAACAATTCTGTCTTCACTGGTCAAATATTTCCCATTGCGTTCATATCTACAACAATAAAATTGTCACTTTGGAAGGTGAGGAAAAAGTGCCATTATCAAACGCTCTCCCTTTGGAGTGAATTAGGACCTTTGCCCCTTTCAGAGTAAAGGTGAAAATTTCATTAACGAACTGCAAGTCCCAAGGAACTCAAAAACATAGTTCTGTACAAAAATGTAAAAACATCACTGATGTAACAAAGCAAATGTGTTGCTGTTGTCAAGTCATTTTGCTGGTTGTACAATATGGAGTAAAGAGGCTCTGCTCAGATGTCTCTCTTCACAGGTGAGGGTGTAAAGAGACTCCTACAGGACGGCCCTTTAAATGTCATCCACGAAGGCTTCAAATGCCATTAATAAGTCCGCCCATGCGGGGCATGATGCTCTACACTAATGCTAATCTGATCAGGAGAAGGTTAACACACATTGTGATATGTCAGTAAAATGGGCATAGTAGGATCGCTCCATCTGTTTCTCCCATGGAAAGCACCATGATTGGCACAATGTTGCAGAGAGAGACAGTTTTGAAGGTACAAATTGCACTGGGTGGGCATGGTCTCCTGGCTAACCAAAGTGTTTGTTCAGAGCATTTTGCTGTACATAGCCATATTATTTCCCCAGGCATTGGAGAGCCTGACCTGCTGTGCTGTCCTGTCTTTGGCCATCAATCCCTGTCTACCCAAACCAACAACAGAGGCGCTCTGGTGCTCTCTGGTGCCCAGAAAGAGGAAGCGTAGGCACACAGTAAATTAAGGTAACCATCAGTTCCCTAAGGGTGTCCTTTTAAGTCCACGAAGCTAAAGCATGTTCAGGATGGCATTGTACATCTGTGTCAGCACAGCCAGGTGGACGGGCAGGCAGGACTGGCGGTCTTGGGTGGCAGGGGTACACGTCAGCCAGGAGAGGGCGTTGTACTGCTCCAACACAAACCTGGTGAATAGACAGGGTGAAAAAATATGCTTGAAAAATATAGTTTTAACGACACTGAGTAAAAAAATATAGTTTTGTGTTTAAATAAAAAGGATTTAAATGATTTATATACTAAAAGTTAATCCATTTAATCCACTATGATTGATTTTATTATTCATAATACACTATAGGGATGCAGCAATACCAGTTTTTCACTGCCAAAACCAATAAGGTATGAAACTTGTAGTAACAGCCAAGTATCAATCTAATCTAATAGTTGTACTCAACGATGTAGACTTAAACAAATAAACACATTTCTACCATTAGAGAGATGCGTCATCCTTCTGTGTGTAAAAAAAGAGCTTGATACCAGTATTGGTATAACTTGGGGACGGGTCATTAAAACCAAATATTCAAATAATTGAATATTTATTTGGGGATCAATGTTGGCTAGGATTAGGGTTAGGGTTAGTTTTTGAATTTATTATTCAACTTTTTTTTTTATTCAAATTCATACAATTCAAATACAATCTCTATTGGCACTAATCTCTTTCCATTTGTGTCACCGAACCCAAACTGAAAGAATCTCTTCTGCCCTCACTGCCAACATAATTACTAAAGAGCAGAAAGTAAGCCTACATGATTCTCTTTGTCCATAATCTGCTTTAGCCTTGATAAATCTTGGCACATAGCCGATATTGAAATATGTGTTTAGGCCGCACACTGAATAGTCGAGCATGAGAGAATGGACTTGTGCGCACCCCTAGTGTAATTGCGTCCCTATGTATGCATCCCTAAACTACGTATTTGAGGGAGGGGATGTGATAGAGATGATACAGAAGTTTCCAGCAGGATTTAAGAGAGAACACATGTTATGTCGTCACCTGAGCACATCAGAGGTGGTCTTGGAGTCCAGGGGGTGAGGCGTCCTCTTGGTCTTGTCTGACACCAGCTCATCGGACTGGGCGATGGAGATGTGGTGGTGGAGAGAGGCCTAAAGGGAGAAACAAAGGGGTAGATGTAAGATGTCGTGCCCAAGGGTGCTTGAATAACAGATCAAGTAGAGCAACTATACCCGCACTTTTAAATCAGGGAGAAATTGAGCTTTTTCAGTAATAAATCATGCTAAAAAATACATGATAGTCACTTGATTTTCAATATTAATCAAAAGCACCCACCCACACACACACACACACACACAAACATAAACACACACATACACCTACACCCACACACACACACACTACCACATAAACATACACTAAACAAAATATGAATACAAGTACTACTATCATTGTCAATTTCATAAATGTACTAAATATTAGTCTCTCTCTCTCTCTTTCTCTCTCTCTCTCTCCCTCTCTCTCTCTCCCTTTTCCTCACACTCACACATGCAGTGTTTTCAGTACCTTGAGGAACAGTGGACACTGGCTCTGTGCCTGCGGGCAGGAGGCCCAGAACCAGTGAGGAAGTCCAGTTGCCTGGGCTGTAGAGACGTAGTAGCCCAGAGCCAGCGGCTGCTGCTTCAGTTCCTCTGGTGGACTGTCCCGGGACAGCAGGCGCTCTCCCTGGCTCTGCATGCACACAGAGGAGAAGGCCAGCAGTTAATTAGCAACTCCTAACAAATCCTTGGTCATTGTTTTTTCTAGTATTCAGTGATCCATCCTCATCCTACAATTATTTTGAACATTTGTGTCATGCTAATTCTACTTTTAGTAGTAGTATTATTAGTAATACTTTAGTAGTAGAATTAGTATTGTATTGTCCAGAAATGGGGGTTGAATATTTACAGTGGGATTGTTTGCCCTGTTGGGGCAATGGAATGGAAAAGATTATTATAGTCTACTGCATATCGTATGTCTTGCACTATCCTTTGTATGACATGTGAGGCAAAGAACCAGCCGGCTGAGGAGGCATTTGATTTTCATGGGATTGCATGAAAAGACTAATGAGATTGATTATTATTATTGGTTATACCTTATGTAAAATAATTGATATTATTGCATATTTGCATCATATCGATAGAGGTCTACAGTAGATACAGCTTAGCTTCTGCCACCCCTTGCCTCCTTTTCATTTTGGCTTCCCGTGCTTTGACCTGGTGTGCTTCAACTAAGAGTTAGCTCAGTTCATTGATTCTTTGATCAAAGGTCAGATATTACTAGCTTACTCTATACCTTCTATAATAAAAAAGTCAGATAAACAGCAAATTAGTTTTAAAGTTATACCTACACTGGATGCAGGAAAGCCAGAGAAATGTCATAAGAAGTGTTACAGTGCCATGTTTCTGAATGAAGGAGCACAAGTGGAGCACAGCAACCATTGCTTTTTCATCTCCTTTCTGTGCATGGGAATGTTCAGTGAAGCTTTATTCAACCTCCAAAGTGAATAATAGCCTAAGCCATTATTTGAAACATGAAACATGATGATAAAGCAAGCTTCAAGTGTGATTAGAAAATGCAACATAAGAAGCCAACTAAAATAAATGCAATATTTTTCGCTCATGAGTTTGGTAAAAGCTCACAGCATTTTATCAGCAGTGACAGATCTATATAAGTAAACCTTGTACACCCGCCTCGACCCAGAAAAATATTTCACCATGTGAACCACTTCAGTATAAAGCTGGACATGAAAACTTGGCTATATTTCCTGCATTAAGGAAGACTATATTAATAACCAAATGACAATGTTTACATCCATCAGAAACCTTTAGAAATGCACCACACCTGTTGTCATAAAGCCACTTAACACAAGCAGTGGTCATAAGGCCACTGTTTAGCATAGACTAAGACTACACCACAGAGCAAAGGCCTCACACACTTACGGACAATCTGCAAAATTGCAAACCTGTGCTATGACTGAAACCCTGGAAGCCACACACAATTGTCAGCCAATTACCAAAACCATGAATTTGGCTAGAAGTGCTACAATCCAACAAACGAGGTATCACCAACCCGTACTTACAAACCATACAGTGATGCACTGAATGAGTGATACAAAGCACCAGGCCAGGGAGTCAAAAATGAAAATGGTGAAACACAGCATGGTAACAGCTCACAATTTAAGGTTTCTAGCTTGTGTAACATCAAAAAGCAAACAGCAATGTGTAGTTAGTTAAAGTTAGCTAGGATGTCTGTGTAATGTGTCATTACTATGCAAAGCCAAATTCATTTAGTCATCCACATGTTCACACAGACAAAGCTTGCTCATCTCACCAGTCATGCATTGAATACAAAATTTAGCCCAGCACCCTTTATCTTCACATTTGCAGTCACCAAGTCACTCAAAAGAGGCTATGGAAGCAATTAAAGCAAATTAGGCATCTGTCCAACACTGGTCCAGCAATCCCATTTGAACAGGGAAAACAACATTTAGCCTTTACTGCCTTACACACTATTTCTACCAGTGACTCTAGGTTTTCCTGCTACAGTACAGTGTTTCAGAAAATAAACCACTTCTTTGCATTCGCTCCCAATAGGTCTACATAGTGATGACATAACACAAGGAGGCAATGTAAGCATTAGCAAAACTGCTGCCCACAACTTCTTTTTGTTGAGCTAATGGGAGTCATGCCAATATCAACCTCCACTACACATGGCATTGGTGTCTAGAATGACAGCAACTATGAGCAGGGGAGGGGGAAAATATGGGAAGACACAGACATTCAAAAATTTTATCTGAGGGTGCAGTTCACCCTAATGCACCCCCATGGAACCAGACCCGCTTGTAACACTTGTCTGTACTGTATGTACTGTGTTACTGTATAAGCTGTCAATACGTCTCTACACCAATGTCTCCAAGACAAATTCCTCTGCATTTATTATACTTAGCAAATGATTTAATTCTGGTTCCCGTTAGATAATATACAGTGTTGAGTGACAGTAAAGATTAGAGAGAGGCGGCTAACAAAGCAGCAAAGCTCAAAGCCCGGATTTGAACCCACATCAACTAGTAAGTGGTCTGTGTCTTAGTTCCATGAGTCACCAGAAAACCCCTAGATTGACAAAGATTGCCCATTCCATTAGAAATCCTTACTATCCATGTCTCATATCACAAGTTCCTTAGTTCCTGTGACACTATTGTCCACTCCTTATTTTTTTCTTCTAAGGTGTTTTTTCAGGGCTATCCGACTACTATCATAGTACTAGACAGATCAATCAATCCCAGGAAAATGATTCCATTTTAAACAGTAACTGAACTCATGTCTGACCACAACCCGTCTTTCTCTTCCTTCCTTTGCAGAGTCAGAACAGAAGACAGCCCACTTTCCTTCTTGTAAAGAAACGTTGAAGTAATAATGTGTAAATGGGGTGTTTTTTTTCACAGGTTGGGTGTGTGGGCATGTCACACTATTTTCCTTTGTTACAGTTTGTCAGTTGCTATAGCTTGGACCCACTGTAGGGTGATTTCTTTCCACTGGACCCTGACTCACCCTGGTGTGCTGGAAATGTGATCCCATTCCCATGCCAGAGGGGGAGCCGGGGGAGGGCACTGGGGAGGTGTTGGGGGAGGGGTGGAGGTTCCCTGTGATCAGCATCATGTCATGGCCAATGTCGTTCTCCAGCTCGTCAGGAAAGGGCAGATCAAACATGTCATCTGAGGGACAAAAATGAGAACAGTTATGCAAAGAGTTCTGGACGTCAGCACAGCCCCATATAATTCAATGTGTGGAAAATAACACTGGCAACGCTTTGGTTTGGGGTTCATTTCCCACTGAGGCCGTTAATATTACCATCAAATAGCATGTCTTTAATAAAAAGGCATAATGAAGCCCAGGTCTGGAATTTTGTCATTTTAAGGGCAAACCACTTGGGACTGGGATTTTTAGGACTAAGAGACCACCTGCTGGGGCAAAAACAGCCACTGAGTAAAGCATGAGGATTTGGATTGCACAAATAAACAACTGGCTTTAACTAAATGGTTGGTCCAATGCCTAAATCTGCAGCCTATTTCAAAATGGCTACACTCTATTGAATTGAAGTTTTTTCTTCTCTATATCCCAAGATATACAAAAGAAATTCTAGTCAAATAATTTATTCACTTTGATAATTTATAAGCAGAATATAATTTTTCTTTCTAAAAAAATAATTACAATACAGGTCAGTGGCTATATCTCTCAATCAAGGACACAAATGTGTCCTTCTCAAATAAGTTTCATTCACTATGTATTGCACAATCTGAATTGTTATTGGTCAGTGTCAGAGCTATAGACACTTTGACATGAACCAGGCGTGAGCTTAGGGGATCGCAGCTAAAACTGAAATTCTAATGGAAGACAAATTAACAGTTTGATCCATCTTGCTCATTCCTTACACACTCATCCTACCATTGATAAACTCTATCCATCTGTCCCTCTTCCCATGTTTGTGGAGTCCATCTCTCTCACCCTATTTCTATTTCTATTTTCTTTCTAATGGCAATTATATAATTATATTATATGCTGCTTGGTGTACAAATGAAGAAAACATGGTATCTCAGAACTCAGAGTGCCTTCAAAAATCTCTCAAGACATATTGGAAGATGCTAAATGATAAACACAGGGACTAATGATTTAGCCTATGAAAGACCCTCGAAGCCTCTTTAATGTTAACAGTCATGCTTAAGGCAAATGAAAGGAATCTCTGCTTCCTCATCTTGTTATTCCTCTTCATACGACCATGAGTATCAACAGTAGTTTATACAAACATGTGCACCTAACCATTCATTCATTGTCTTCTATATCCATTAATAAAATTTTTAAAAAATCAACCCCAAATTATTTGTGGCTCTCCGCAAGAATATTCATACTCATCACATAAAGGATGATGTGCATCTGAATGAAGAGGGGGATAAACTATTTGCCAAGGCGTTGAAAAACCCAGAGCTTAAAAATAAAATAACAATAAGGGTTTGGAAGGCCAAGAAGACCATGCATCACCAGTGTGCTTTCATACAAGGCAGAAGGGTTTTCTACCTCCAGCTCTGAGAAGAAGATTCCTCTATTCAAGAGATGACAGGATTTACAAGCCAGCACCCCTCCTCAAGCCTCTCCAAAAGACGTCAGCAACATTTTTCACATCCCTTACAGAGAGATGAGGGTCCTTTTCCACTTCTCCCTCAACTTTCCTCCCAGAGATGTCACGGCTTTCCTCTTCCTTTTCTTCAAAGATGCCAGATTCCTCCTCCTCCTCCTCCCCTCATTCAGAGTTCCCAAGTTCCTCCACCCAATTTCCAGAGATGCCAGGTCCCTCCCCTGACCTATATCCAGAGTTGTCAGATTCCTGCACCAAATTTCCAGAAATATCAAGTCCCACCCTTTTACGCCAGTTCCATAGTTTCCAGGTCCTTCCACCCCAGATCCAGAGTTTCCAGGTCCTTCCAACCATCAGATCAGTGTTCCTTTCCCCTTCCTTCTGAGAGCTTCCAAAGATGCCAGATCCCTTTTATGATTCCTATCCCAAATCAGCCAGCACCCCTTTTGCAGAAATGCCAGTTTCAAAAACCTAAGTCCATTTTACCCTATTATGCCCCTGAGCAACTGCATCTCACTGGCATCAACATTTCATCAAATTCAGTGTTTTACCATCCACCTGTCCCTGCAGATGTCTGTACAATTCCTCACAGAGAGACGTAGCGAGATGCAAGCAAGTTGCAGTCTAAGTTGTTTTACATCTGTAGCATCACAGAAGTAAAAGAACTGTGTCAGCTGCTCCAAAAGATCCATGTAATGCTCTCTCCTGGTGCATGACTAGACCATCAAGCTACTGTTCCAGCAGAACTAGGATCAAACGTAATTTCTTTAAATTTATAATTTCTAACATGGTCTCTGAATTGCTGAGCAGCTAGGCCCTGGAGCCTGGAGTTATCAGTTCAGATATTTTAGATCAAGCTTTAACTCTTAATTAAAGTTATTTTGTTAAACACTAAGTTTTTTTATTTGCTGATATGTCACTTCTAATACTCTGACTTATTTATGTTAGCAGATGCATCATTGAACTCATCTGAGTTTTACTCCTTAAATGAAGCCACTTCATCCAATTTCTCAATCTAGACTCACCGGCTGTAGTGGTGTGGGTATCATTCATGGAAATAGTTTTAAATCTAACCCTGTACCTTTTGGGGAATGTTCCTCTGTTGTATCTCCAACATTTTCTTTTAATAAGAAACAATCTATTGTTTCCATGTTTAAGGCATATCAACCTCCAAAACAATGATTTCATTTATGATGTCCTCAAAATGTTAATGGCTAGGTATGACAATTATTCCTGGGAATTTCAATATCCATGTTGTCCAAATAATACACTGGAAGAGTGATAAACTTGATGCATCATATCTCTCAGATAAGTAGCTCTCTATTGCCCTGGGTAGTTCTCCATATCATCCTCAGCACATTTTATCTATGAAATACTGTACCTCAACTTTCTACTCGGGGTCCTAATGCTTTCTGTATCTATATGCTCACACTTGGTTTTGTAATTCTTAGGAATAGAGTGTTTCATTATACAAGAATGTCTACGTGCTGTAAATCTAAAACACTTCTTCATTTTAAGGATGATAAATCTGAAGTTGTTTTATTTGGCCCACCAAATGAAAGTTTTAGAGTTCATTCTAATCTTGGCAGCCTGGCAACTAATATCAACCGTACAGCTCTTTCTCATCAGGTTTGACTGCCACAGCTAGAAATAAGAGAATGTATTTCACATTTTTTCCACTTTACCTTGGCGTCCAGTTGAATTTCAAGATTTTATTCCAGTTGAATTGATTTTAATATTTATTTTTATTGTTTTAATTGTTTATATTATAGAGCTTTTAACTCTCTACATAGAGAAGCATAGCCATAAATAGATAAAGCTCTTTTGACTTTTGATTAAAGACAAGAAGTAATTGGATAATTTGCAAACAGCGGCCCTAAACTTTGGAACAACCTGTCAGGAAAATTAAATCTTCAAAGTTTGTAGTAAGTTTGTAGTAATTTGTGAATTAGTTATTCTTGTAATAGTAGTTCAGTGATCCTTCTGAATTTTGCTGTGTGGAGCTAACAAGCCAGCTATAGCCAGCTAACTTTGCTTTTGGCTTCAATTTGATGGTATACTTTTTGTGATACTCTTTTTTATCCCTGACAGAAGGTCATCTCTTTATGCAGTGAAAGCACAGGATCGGCTACAGAACAGGGTCCCTGGAGCTGGTAGGGATTCAGTTTTAGCTCAACGTCACTTTAGGATGTCTGATGTCATGTGGGGCTGAACTGAAGGACGGTCTCCCGAATCACTACTGTCCCAATTTAGTGAACCATGAACTGCTGACTAGAGTTATAGGCCTGTAATATTATTCTTCTATTATTATTAGTAGTAGTAGTAGTAGTAGTAGTAGTAGTAGTAGTAGTAGTAGTAGTAGTAGTAGTAGTAGTAGTGGTAGTAGTAGTAGTAGTACTAGTAGTATTAGTATTATATTATGCCCCACCCATGCCTAATGCATGGGTGGGGCTAGAGACATTACCTGCTCTACCTGTGCAAAATGAACAGGATTAATTAAAATGTTTGTTCTTTTTAAGGAACGTGTTTGAAAAGTGAAACTTCTTTGCACTATTACTTTCTACCATCTGGCATCAGACTTTCTGCCATCAATTTCAGCTGCAAACCACCGAGCTTGGACTAGTTTGCAGTTAAGCTTCTAGGTCTGGCATTGATTGCCCAATAATAATTCAAATTTTGGACATTAGCCATATTCTCAACATTTTGATTATTGTGGGTAGAGCTGCAGGATAAAGGTTGTTTTGGCTGTAGGGCTTGTAATAATTTTTGGGGTATGACAAGAATGCTGCAGGACCTTTTGAGACTAGTATGCACTCTGATGGGTAAATTTGTGAATGAAGGGACCACATCTGATTTTGACTGGTAGCACTTTGTATCAGAAAAGTTTTGAACAGAAGGACATTTTATCTTTTTTTGATTTTTGTCACTTGGAATAGCTCAATGTAGTTTATCTCTCTACTCTAGAATAGTTTAGTATGAATAAACTTAATGTCAAATTCAATTCAGTGTAATACAGTTAACTTTATCCACTTTAATCCAATGTAATTTTAAGAGCAAGTTTCATGACAGGCATGAAAAAACACAAGCTACACATATAAACAATTATCTATTTATAAAATACCGTCTTAAACAGAACAGTAATCTCATCTCATGTAACAACAGTATGATTATTATTCTGACTAGTCCTTACCAGTGTTGTCCTCAGTGGGGTAGGAGCTGGGTGCCAGCTGGGTGGTGGCAGAGGTGGGGAAGACAAGGATATGCGTACAGGAGGCGTCCTGGGGTGTGTTCAGCTGGGAGGTCTGCAAGTTCAAAGCAGTGCTACGGCCAAACACCGAGCCCATGGTCACTGCATCTACACACACACACACACACACACACACACACACACACACAGGAGGATATTAAGGATATTTCTATGTCTGGTATGAATGCTTGTTTCATTTATGATCAGTTGTGTCTGTCATTAGCTGTAAAATATATCTATATTCCTCTTTCTGTCTTTTCTTTTTTTTTGTATTTTGTCACTATCACTGTCTGCTACTATGTTTTACCGCTATGTAACTAAACTAAACTAAACTAAATTCAATATATTTCCTGTTTTCTACAATATCATGATCATCATCACCACTACGGTCACCATAACTACCTCTCTCCCCTCACCACTTGACCAATGATGCCAGCAGGCTACTAACCGGGCATGACTACGAAGGAGCCCTGTGGCTCCATGGCCACCAAGCAGGCGCTGAGGATGGAGGGGGAGTCGGCAGCCGAGATCCCACACATACGGCAAGCCTCCTTCAGCTGGCGACCTATGGAGTGGAGGGAGTGCTCCCCAAGGAGAGAGCTCCAGTCTGGGAGAGAGGGAGAGAGAGAGAGAGAGAGAGAGAGAGAGAGAGAGAGAGAGAGAGAGAGAGAGAGAGAGAGAGAGAGAGAGAGAGAGAGAGAGAGAGAGAGAGAGAGAGAGAGAGAGAGAGAGAGAGAGAGAGAGAGAGAGAGAGAGAGAGAGAGATGAAATCGGAGATATTTAGTGGGAGAGGGAGAGAGATACGACAGAGTGGGGATGGAAGAGGTGGAGAGAAACACAGAGACAGGGTCAGATCAATACAGTGAATCACTCTGCAGTCCACTGGCATCTCTTAACTTTACTCATGCCCCTGGAAACAGCACAGGCTGAAATACAATGCAGGGGAAACAAAGTGGAAAACAAAGAAGTAGCGTCAAGTCAAGTTCATTCATAGAGCTGAACAGGACTGTCACAAAGTGCTTGGCAGAAAACAAAGGAGACTAAAACAGATATAAAAAAAACCGAAAAGAAAACAAGTGACAGAACAAGTACATCACATATTCAAAGAAAAGGTGCCAGAGGTTTTGTGTGTGTGTGTGTGTGTGTGTGTGGTGTGTGTGTGTGTGTGTGTGTGTAAGTAAATGGATATTAGAGTACTGGTCAATACCAGGGCAGTTGGCAAGAGATGTGAAGGACAGACTGCAGAGAAGTAAACCGGGAAAGGGAATGGCTGTTCTGAATGAATGAGCCTCGAGTCTGAACCTGAAGACTGAGACAGTGTCTGGGTGAGGGAAAATGAACGCTCTGCCTCCAAACATTTTTTGTTGAACTACAGGAAGCCCAGTATCCTATGAGCAGAAAAGTATGGCTCATAGAAGGCTCATAAGAAGTAAGTAAAGTAAGTAAATTAGTGATATACTGAGGTGCAAAGCCATGCAATGCCCTGTAAATTAGAAGCAGGACTTTATAAACAATATGTACATTTACAGGCAAGAGAGACAAGCATGACACTATGTTCATGTTTTCTGCTTTGGAATGAGTTTGGAATGAGTTATAAGATATTTGTGTGCAGGAGGGGCAGGCAGGGAAATATGCACTGCAGTAGATGGTACCGGAGGAAACAGAAACATGTTTTTTTCTTGGTCAGTAAAGGAGAGGAAATAGCTAATCCTGGAGATATTTCTCAGGTGAAAATATGCTGTTTGTTTGTTGCCTGGATTTTTATTGTCATAGGCTACACACCATGAATTGTGGGGTACACAAGAACGCAGAAAAAGCAACCACAGAAAATGTTGATTTTTTCTTTTGCCCATAGAAATTGAATAGAGTTTCGCACTTGTACAACACTTTGTTTTGAAACATCATGCCATTCTGACAGAGGAGGAACATGTAGAGTGAGAATCAGAGATCAGAGACCTAGAACTGAAACCTGGGGGATCCTGAAATCGACCTTACAACAGGCAGGTATTTTTCCATTGAACATGACTCATCAGTGACCCATTTTCACTTCATCAGCAACTGCATGAACATCATTCATCAGCCTGTGCTGGATTTCATCTAATGTCACTCACCTTTTAGCTCCCCATGCCCCAGTCTGCCTAGTCGACCAATCACAATCCTCCATGGTAGTGACGTCATCTGGATGATTCCAACACACCACTCCCACAACTTCTGTAGTCCCATCTTCCTGGCTGATACCTTGGGGCGCCGCGCTCTGAAGTGAATAAAGAGAATACATACTTATTATATACTTATATATATATATATATATATATACAGATTGGAGCAGAATCTCACACTGAATTGACAGTTAAGCATCCTTGTCACATGAGAGAATAACCGGGGTAGTGGTTCAGAGAATAGATGAGGCAAAAGTCAATAATTTATTTATGTGTGGGGAAACTGTTGAAGAGTACAACTACAATTACAGACAAATGTGAAGACAATTATGATTCAATATTGGTAAGTATACCCATGAATAACTAACTCCAGTATACAATACCTGTTAGGTGAAGACAATTATGATGCAATATTGATAATTAAGCCCATGTATAACTAACTCCAGTATATAATACCTGTTAGGTGAAGACAATTATGATGCAATATTGATAATTAAGCCCATGAATAACTAACTCCAGTATACAATACCTGTTAGGTGAAGACAATTATGATGCAATATTGATAATTAAGCCCATGAATAACAAACTCCAGTATATAATACCTGTTAGGTACATCGATGTTGATAACACAGGTCTCCAGGAGCTCCCCCTGCTGGTCAGTGCAGGACACCAGGATCCAGCGCTGGTCATGGGACAGGCAGTAGCCTACAAACAGCACGTTGTACTTGGGAGGGATTTCTGCCCATACCTCCCCTGGTTCTGGCTGCTTGGGACGTGTAGGACCCAAGATGAATGGGGGAGAGTACAGCTGCAGCGGGCTGGGATGCTGCGGGAGAGACAGGGAGAGCAGGAGAGAGGAAATGAGAGAAGGGAGATTAGTAGGATTTCAAGGAAGATATAAGTGTTTGAAACTGTCATGAAAACAATTTCTACAGCTGATGACATACAGTGATATGTAATAAAGGTATGAACAAGTACAGTATATTTCTATTATCTTCAATGCATGTACATAGATGCATCCTGTAGAAGTACAATTATATCAATTATATCAATCAAACCTTTTTTCCTCCTTTTTTATTGAGACCAAGAATGTGTACACTACTATAACAACATGACATTTTCAGCATTTATCCCCTTTTCCCCGAACATCAACACCATCCCAGCCACCCACCACCCATCCCACTTTACCTTCCCCCATTGCTCCCTACCCCTCCTCTCCCCATCTCCACATACTTAGGAAAGTAAATACTAACTTAAAAGTTACCAGAGAGACAATTCAGAGCTTAAATACAACATAGTCTCAAGTACACACATCTAGCAAACAATTAAACAATCATATCCCTATGGGGCAATCTCATTAGGTGAGAGCATTTCAAAATAGCAGATTAAAGGCTGCCAGTCTGAGCAGAATTTGGCTGTAGAACCCCGAATGGAAAATTTAATTTTCTCCAGTTTTAGGAAAGACATAATATCACATAACCAAGATCTAGGTGATGGCATTTTCAGGAGTTGGGGTGTTGAGAACCTCAGAAATTGTGTTAAAAAAATATTTACAAAATTCAACTAGTCTCAGGAATGACAAAACATGTGTCAGACCTACCACAGGAATCACATGTGACTGTGAAACTTTGGGCCAATCTAGCCTTGTTAAGGTGGACTCTATGAAGCACCTTGAACTGAATAAGACTGAGCCCACAAGAAGATGGTGAGTCCACTGCTTCAAGTGCTTCCTCCCACCACAGATCTGAAAATGTCATCCCTGGCTCTTCCTCCCATTTCTCCCTAATCTTTTGTAAGCCTGGGGCATTATCTGAAGTCATACAAATATGAGGCATTACCTCTGGACTCCTGAGCACAGAGTTGACAGTGGACACTGGCCCAAAGCCGGTCAGGGACTTGATGTGTGTCTGCTGGGGGAGCAGGCGTCTGCACTGGGAGTAACAGGAGAAGGCCAGGGAGCGCAGGTGCTGCAGGTACAGATGGCTCTCCCCACTGGCCGGCTGGAGAAGGTACTGGCACGGCACCACCTAGGTAAGATACAGAGAAAAAGGGTGGAAATAAAAGATCATGATCGGCTATGCAGATGTTCAGCCAACTTGCTACTTGTAATGCAGCAGAGATGAATTGAAGCTAATATAATTCAAAAAGTCAATCCAAACCAAACTCAGATCATTCTACTTACAATCCTAACTAGTCTAAATATCAGCATATAACACATAAAATATACAATTTGAACATACACAGTTCACATACAGTATATCCAAACATCTTATCAATGATAATTCTGTTGAACCCTGCAGCGTAATTAGAAATCTGAGACTCGTCTTACCTGTAGGACCAGAGCAGGTCTCATGCTCTCAGGCAGCGTCTGTAGCATCTCTGTGTAGCAGCGCAGGAGCCCTAGTAGCCAAATGCTGCCTTCCTCCACCTCCTCCCCCTCTTCTTCCTCTCCCCCTCCATTTCTTGCTCCGCTTGAGCAAAGGAAGGGGTCTACTATGTAAATAACGATAGCTGGTGGGTGAGCGTGGCTGTCCACAGAGTCAGCCAGGGTGGGGATGCCAATTCTCGCCTGCTCAGCAGTGCTGAAAGAACATGAAATGACAAAAATCAAGTTATGACAATAATACAAATAGAATGAGTACTGGTCTGCACTACTTGTATTAAATCATTTTGTTAGTTGATGTGTGTGAAACAAAATTTCCCTTAGGTCAGTGTTTTAATGATATCCTATTGTCCATGTTCTCCCTGCCCACATTGTAGTGATGAGTTCCCCAAGTGTTTGGGTCTTACAGTTCGGGGTTTTCTGCTGGTGTGCTAGCTGGTGGTGTGGCACTAGGAGGCCCTTTAGGCTCGCCGGTTCCTCCTTGGGTCGTCTCTCCCGGCTGGCCCGAGGCTGCTGCGGTCGGGGTGGGAGTGTTTCCTGAGCTGGGAGCCCCAGGAGCTTGCTCTCCATCGGGGGCCCCGAGGCTAGAAGCTGCAGGCTGCCCAGAGGAGGCAGGCTGGGCCACGGACGTGGGGGTTAAAGGAGGCTGGGCTTTGGGAGGCAGCAGAAGACTGTCGTCCAAAGACAGGGCGGACAACTGGGGAGCTGCAGGACGGACAGAAAACTCTCATGATGCACTTATGTTCATGGGATGGATTAAGTAATGTCAGTAAAGGCAACCTGGTATCACAAGCTTCAGTTAATCTTAATACATGGATAATGAAAAATTAGAATAGAATGCAATAGAAGAGGCTAGATAAGATTAGACTAGATTAGATTAGATTAGATATAAGAATATAGAATATAATTAGATGTAAGAATAGAGAATATAATGGTAATGGTAATAGATTAAAATGCATCACGTTAATCAATTTAATTTCTAAACCCGGATTCTATAAGTCTTTGATTCTCACCTAGCTGCTGCCTACAGGCGTAAGCATAGAGTTTGAGTTTGCTGAGGTTGTCAGTGTGCTGCTGTCCGGCCCAGGGTCCAGTGAACCACTGGTCGACATCCTGCTCCTCCAGCTTGTCTGGCTCCACTCCTCCCCCCACACGCACAAGGCCGTCCCTGGACACTTTGGCCAGCGGACGGTGCTTCCCCAGACGGCACGTCTGGAAATGAGGGCATATAGGAGTCAGGGCTACACTTTATCCCATCTTATACATTAAACATACCATTTATGGAGTCACCAAGATTGTCTATGCATAGATGGTCACACCAACGTGCTTCTGAATCTGAACAGAGTCTAGTACCTCGTAAACAGCACTGAGCTCCTGGAAGAAGGCCTTGGCCCCAGCCAGCAGAGAGGGGCTGTTGGGACACAGCACCAAATAAGCCACATCCCTCTGGCCCCCGTACGGCTCCAGCAGCAGCTTCTCCCAAAAGGGTAACGCCAAGGGGGACAATGCCAAGAAGTCCCGCTCCCGGTCATAACCCAGTAACAATGTAGGGATGGGCAAGGGCTCCGGTGACTCCTCCGAACCTTGAAGAAAGACCAGTAAAAATTTAAGTGTAAGTGACTACAATCTAATAACTATAAATAACTTTTTGGTGTTTTTTAGCAATCCCAAATCTTTTTAATGTCAGTGTACAATCCCCACTATCGCTTTAGACCGGCTATAGTACTGCAGGTGGCACAAAACATGATGTAATGTCATATCTTGGACCTAGATAGGAGACTTAACCTTAAATGTACGAACTGAAACATGTGTGGACTCACCGTAGGAGCCTCTCCCGGCCATCTTGTGGAACTGCTGCCAGGTGAGCGGCCCCTGAACGTGCTGGATGTTTTCCCAGGTCCGTCCTGTTCTCTTCTTCTGGATGGCATCTTGCAGGAAAGGCTGCAGAGACAGCAGCATACGGACCATATCCTGGGACGATAACATGCTCATTTCCACCACTGCGGAGAGGAGCAGGGACACACACACACACACACACACACACACACACACACACACAAAGAGGACACAATACACAATTTAGACATCACATATCATTCTAACAAAAAGACACAAAAAATTGTAACCCCAGTCAGCTACTGGTATACATAACTATATAACTATACAATTCTAGGCGAGTGAGTTATATCCCATATCTCTGTAAAGTAGATCTTTATTAAAGTGAGTTTATTGATTATCACCTATGTGATCACTATCTATAGTCACTTCTGCACTACTGTAAGAATAAGAATTCACTATTTAAAGACTTATTGCACAGGTGGTGGTTGAAATAATTTCCACTTTAAAAACATTTAAGTTATCTTATCGTTTTCCCCAAGGGTTAGGGTTAGGCTAACCCTAACCCTACAAGTTATTTTTTTATGGCTAATATCATTCTAATCCCTACTTAAACAGCCAAATCACACCTCCTTACCATTTGTGTGAGGCCAGGAGTGAAGAGCAGTGCTCCTCACAACAGCCGGATCTACTTTCCCTCCCGCAGGGTTATCCACGTACTGCAGCCCCTGTTCCAGGGCGTTGTAACACTCCACACAGGCATCGCTCCCATCTGCCCACTGCTTATCAGCCATCCAGCTCTGGAGCAGTGCCCCCTTGCGGCCATGGCAGGAACAGCCAGGGGGGAGATGCAGTGAGGCCAGGGAAGAAATAGGCTGGGAGCACTGCTCCTGGAGAAGGACCATGACTGGTGGAGGAGCAGGGGGTGCGTCCTGCGGCCGCTTGGCCCTGGAGTCTCCCATGGGCGGGTCACGCCGGCAAAGAGCCAGTCTCCTCTCGGCTGCCCGGCCCACCTCAGAAGCCCGACCGAAAATATCCAGTTCGTCCTCCACAAAGAGACCTGTGCCGTGGGCCAGCCGCCTGTTCACAATGGCACTGAAGCCGCACATGCAGCGGTACTGATCTTCACGGGTGGAATCAGGGATATACACCCCCACATCTGCTCCTTTGACATTCATATTGCAGGCACAGATGCAACAGCTGTCAAAGTTGCGGTCCTTGAAGACATTGAGGACGGAGTCAGAGAGAAGGAGGATGGCATACAGGCTGTGGGCCTCAGGGAGCGAGGGTCCCGGCCGGGCTAGGGGCTCCACTGAGCTAAGAGGCAGGCTGGTGGAGGGGGTGGAGGCTGGCGAGCTCAGCTCAGTGCCATCCTGCTTCACTGAGCCCTGCCCGGAGCTTGCAGTGTTAATGCCCCTTGGTGTACGAGGGGTACGCGGAGTGGGCACAGAGAAGCGAGGGGTGGCGGGAGATGGGAGGATGCCAACAGTGGTTCCCACGGACGCAGTGGTGGCGCTCATCTGGCCATACTCCTGGTCTGTGAGGGTGTTGACGCTGGGGATGTTACTGGAAAACACACATATGAGAGGAAACACAAGAGCCAGTAGTCAGACAGACAAAAAAAAGCAAACCAAATGCTCATATTTCCTCAGAATTAAACTCTTCATAAAAACTGCAGCACAACCTTTTATTAAACGCTTTATTAAAAGCTTTAAAAAATAATGGCACCATCAAATTTCATGAACATCGTAAGTCTCTCAGTCATAAAAGATCATAAGTGACTACTCACGTGTATCCGTCCCTGATGAAAGGGGTGTTCTGGGGGTGCATGACTGTGGAGAAGTGCTCCATTTTGGGCAGGAGGGCCCAGGAGGGACGGTAGTAGCACTGCTCGGGGATTTTGAGTGGTGGTAGGCTCTGGCTGGGTAGGCAGGACAGTGGAGCAAACATAGAGCAACCCACCTGTGGCTGGACAGAGGGGACACGGTGGAAAAATGAGAAGTCCATTTGGCGACAGAGAGGCACACACTTCATTGCACTGAGGTGCTATATCAGGTGGAGCAGCTTTGGTTATAATGCCCTCTTGGGTTACAAGATGAGTTTGAGATATCTTGTGATTTCAGTACTCTGTACTCATTTTGTCAGTTTTTAACCTGGAAAATCATCTCTTTTACGATTTTAGATTTTGCTCCAGTGTCTACATAGACACTAGACTTAAGTGAAATCAACCAATCAGCTCTAAATAAGTAATTTGCATACCCCAGCCCCCAGAGCCTCCCTGTAGTGAGTGCAGGTGTCTGATGCACAATGCTGAGAGATAGCTAATTAGCTAGCTACAGGTATCAGTGAAACCAGCGCAAAATGACATGCAAACCAGGCCACGCCAGCTGCTTGGTAGCTGGCTGCCAGTCAGCCAACAAGTCCTTGCATTGACTTCCCAAAGATGCAGGAATTCAGAGTAAGTGGATTTAATTCATTTATTAAAATAATGAACTAGTCAAAGTCAGTCATACACTGCTGTATTTGGATGGAGGAATGTCTACTGCCATCAGGAGATTTGGTTTATTGATAACAGTACACAAATAGCCACCACTCCTCCTCACCTTGAAATCGTCCTGCTTGGGACTGGCCATGCCGTCCTCCAGCTCCATCCTGTATTCAGTGAAGTGGGTGGAGGCCAGGGGCCCCAGGGGGTGGTCAGTCGCTCCGATGGGGGCTGGGGGCTCCTGGCTTGGGGTGTCGCGGTAGGTCATGATGGGAGAGAAAGCTGGGTGCTGCTCTAGAGACGGAGGGGTGGGGAACATCCGCTGGAGGTCTGCTACTGCTGAAGGGAGAGAGGAATGGCGAGAGAAAGATGGACAGAGAGGAAGAGAGACAGAAATGATAGTGGGTAGAGGTGTAATGAGTGAGAAAAAAGATTATGCCAAGCTCCAAAGAGCATATCACCACACATATGAATGATGAGTTACTGTCAAAGTATATATCATCAAAATCTACAAACATATACTCATCAATAAAAGTGAACTCACTTGATGGATAAGGTACTGCCACTCTCCCCTCTTTCCCTAGGGGGCGATCTTCTCCTGTCGACACTGGTAACTTGGTAGAGTGCTGGTTGGGGTAAGTAGTCTGCAAATTATTACACACAGGATTAGTGGATCAATTTTATTGACCACAGTCTCAATCAAAATATTTATTCAAACAAAAACGCACTGGATAATGGGAGGATTACACTAAGGCTTAATTTCAGTGCCTGTGTTTGAACCAAATCTTTCATTAAATGAAAACTTAACACTTCTCCCCCGAGATTACTTTTGCTAAAATGGATTTGTAGAATAGACGGTAAATCTTACATGGTATATGGTTGTAACAAAGCCAGATAAATGTAAGTTTAAACCATGTAAACCATGCTGCCTCACCCCCAGCTCCTCCTCATCCTCATCAAATATGTTGTCTAGATCAGAGATGTTGACTGCCAGGTCTCTCTCTCTGGTCAGAGAAGGATTGGCTTTGGTAGCTCCTTCATCCTGAGCAGACTCGTCTACAACAACACAAGGACAAACAACAGATCGGATCAGATCAGATCAGACCAGAATGCAGCCCAAAAGCTAATCACAGCACTCAGCACACAAAAGTGAAACATAGCACTCATTAATCCTGAGGGTAGAGTGCTCATCGATACAGAATATGAATGTGATGTTGACAGTTTATGCCTCACCTGATTTAGGAGCTGAGTTGAAAATGGACATGGCATCTTTCCCATCAGGCAGTGCGCCATTGCTGGTGATATCTTCTCCCTGATGGATGATTTAGGAGAAAATAAGAAGAACATCTCTCTTGTTTCTGAGCACAATTCACCCCAAGTGGCCAAGTGTTCCACCTGTAAACTGTCAGCTGTTCACTGTTGTTTATCACAGCATCCTAGCATCTTAATGAATATATTAGAACGATTACTGAACTGTATAGGTTAGATTTATTGAATTGGATGTCTTGTCATACCTTGGCCCTCTTGCTGGGGTCTCGCCCTTGGCCCTTGAGTCTCTTGGAAGTGGAGAAGGTGTACTCGATGTCTCCCTCCTTAAAGTCGTAGGGGTCGTCCCCCGGCTCACGCAGCGCCTCCACGCCCGGCTGCTGGAGCAGGCCGAGGGTGTGGATGTGGTTCCTCACCCTCTCCTCCGAAAGCTTAAAGCGCTTGTGTGCCTGCGTGTATAGTCTGGAGGAGATACAGAGACCAATGTAACCAGTGAATCTGATGTTGTCGAGGTTGTCGAGGGCAACACTGCGCGTGTGTATGACGATGTGAAAGCATGTACGATATCTATGCACTGGACTGCATTGGAGTGTCTCTTCATCTTCTCTTCTGCTGACATCTACAATATGTACCGTCATCATTATAAATTATGTGTTTATAAGTAAGTGTTCATAATGTAGGTGTTCCTGGTTGGGTGCAAATTTTGCTTATGAATGGAAGTGAATCTACTATATGTACTAATCAACAGACATAGTATTCACATCACATAGTATTTGCAAATATTATTTATGGTTGGTTAGCTTTCTTATGTGCCAGTTGTGTGCGTTTGCCCCATAGGAGAAGTGCCAAAAAGGTTTAGTAGATCATAGTAAAGTATCTAAATGTCAAATTAGTCTAATTTCCTATGAGTGACCTAGCCGATACTATGTGAATTGTCATTATGCAGTAAACCCCACAAATCTCCAAGCAGATTAAAGGAGATTCAAAATAATTACTTGCAACTTCTATCTGACCCAGGTCTGTTAACTACGCAGAGAGAGTGTATGCAACATATTCAAGTGTGCATGTTACATATACAGTAAATCTCTTTGCACACTCGTTCTCGAATTTCAGCTTTCTCTCCCTTTTTACTATGGAAATTTTTGTAGACATCTGTATATACCACCATATTTCTTAGATAATTACTGTCTTTTTAAGTAAATGCTAGCTCTGAAGTTGATTTCAGGTTATATTTAATTAGAAAGTAAATGATGAGTAAAATGGAGAAACAGCTATTTGAAAAGTAAAACTCGTAAATCACCCATGAACTATTAACTTTGATCAGTAAAGTTATAGTTATGAGTTGTCCTCAAGATTTTATTACACCTGGAGATTGCCTGTTCCATTGTTACTTCTATCTACTCACAGAAAGAGCGACCAAATATGTTTTATAGTTCTATAATCGGCATTATTAATCTTTATTCTTTCTTTCTTTATTCTTCTGTGCCCTCTGGTATAGAATTCCTCATATCTCCAGAATGATTCTGACCCGTTCGTTGGATGTGTCGCACATAGATCCAGCAGTACCTGACAAATGCGCTAAATCACTAAAAATCCAGCTATTGTTTGACATTTGTTTGCTGTCATGATTCTGTCTCAGGCAGTATAGGTTGTCCTATAGCCCAAAAAGCCTTAGAATCTCGCTTTATCCATAGCTTCTCCCTCTCCCTTCCCCATGGCACCCCACAAACTGAAACACTGCAGTACCGCTCTCCTACCTCTTTAGTGCTGCTCCCTCCGTGGCCGTCTCTGTCTTCACTTCCCCTAATCTATCAATAGGTAGTTCTGGGGGTCTGAAGTCAGTCTTATCAGTCCTGGGGGTCCTGAAGCCTCTCCACCAGCCTGTCCCGCTCTCCCTCTGCCTCAGCAGAGCGGCATACAGGGCCGTCTCACTGGGAATCACCTCCAACCCTGAAGCCCCGTCCGGACAGAGAGGCATATCCACAGGGCCGTCCATGACCTCTGGGTCCTGCCCCCGGGGGTGAGGGCTGAGTGTGGGAGGGAGCGGGGAGACCGGGGAGTGGAGAAGGGACTCGGGGGCTTTCCTGCCATTGGATAAGGGCTTGGGATACTTGCAGCTGGGCAGAGGCTCTAGTGGTGGCTCCAGGGCCACGAGACCCCCGAGTTGGGGCCCTCCGGGTGAGTCTTGTTCCAGATGGTTTTCCTGGGTGACAGACAGGCGGTGGTGGAAGGGGGTCATGACTGGCCTCTTGGACTGTTTGTCAGCCTTCTCTGTCTTGTCACTGGTCTTGTGCTTGGGCAGCGAGGGAGGGTATAAGGATGGGCCAGAGGGCTGGCTGGGGTTGGCACTAGTCTGGGGGTTGGCAGTGGTTGTGGTGGTCAGACTCTGCTTCTGTTGCTTTAACCTGCAACACAGTCAAGCAGATAAAAAAAACAAAATCCATCATTGGATCATTGCCCTCCCCTCCATTGTCTCAATATAGTCCAGCCAAACAAAAATAAGATGGAAAATTATTTCAGATCCTACCCTTCTACACAACCTGATTTTAGTCCTTCGGCCCTGAAGACCATCAAGTCCAAAAGCAAAGACAAAGACAAAATAAATACTCTTTTTTACTTTTCTACCTGATTTTTTATATGTGATTTAAAGCAGTTTCCTGTTTAATGTATCCCTTGCATATTCACAATGAGTAGTACCAGTAGCGGTATGGTAATTTTTCAACCTCAAATCTTGGAGATTTAACTTTGTGCATGTCAAGTGCAGGGAAACTGAATATTTGTAGACTCAGATGTGTTTGATTAAAACAGTCTGCTCATATATGCAGTAGGATATTTAACTAATATCACACAGATAAACAATCTTGACATTTAAGTTTTTGCAGTTTTAGTAATATGCTTATTTAAATATTCCCTGCACAAAGTCTTAATTGAGGCATCCAGCAAAAGGCTTTTAATTCAAACATGTTTTGGGGTGTTTTTTTAACCATGAAAGCACGGCACAGATATCTAGCCGGGTGCCACACTGATGCTCAACAGCTTGGGCGCAGGAGCGCTGCTGCCTCTGCTAACCTGGAGCAGCTGCAGGGTGCTCTCTCCCCCAGATCATTGAAGTCCCATGTGGTTACTCCATTTGGCACCTCCTTCTTGGGTGTCATGTCACTGGGCTGACTCCATCTATAGCGGACAAACAGATGCATCACTGCACGGCAACAATAATCACGCAGCCTGCAGAAATAGACTCAGCACTGGTTTAAAGTAACTTACATGTGCTGAGGCTGGTTGAGATAGCACTCCCTCCAGGCCTGATGGACCACCTGACAAGTTAGCTTCTTCCCAGAATGCTTTGGGCTAATGTTGGTGACCCCCATGCTGCTGTCTGGTGTGGGGACACTGGAGACCGAGGCCACAAAGCCACTGTCCGCTGAAAAGAAATTCAGTGGAACAGATCTCATTAACACAGAATAGGACGGACCACAGCATTTCCAAAAACTCATTCAGATAGATTTGGCTTGTTTCAGCCTAGTTTTTGTTCTTAAAACCTGTCTGGGGCCTGGGTGCTTAGGATTTTATAGAGCAAAAGAAAAAAATAGAAACTTACCAAAGTTGTCTAGTAGCTATTGCCAAATTGCTCGCAAGCAAGCCTAGTTTTTCACTAACTGCCTGTAGCTATATTTTTGTTTGTTAATATTAGCTATTTTGTCTTACTTCATTTGTTTGCTGTATCAGCAGTCTTAATTTGTTGCTAGCTCATTTAGAGAATTTAATTAGATGTTGAAATAGAAATTAGAGGATTAGAAGAACAGTTTCACTGAGGAATAAACCAGATTCATTCATCAAGTCTTTCTCAGCAGACTGTCCGTATGTCCAGTCCAAATTGGAATGCGTTTGTTTCAGATAAGGACTCTTTACATTCTCAGCAATCATCGGTACAACAACATTCATTACTTCTTAAATAGCTTATTGTTGTGTAAGTGGAAAAACTGTGTTTATAAATTCTCTGTTGTGCGCTTAAAATCAGTGCAGCACAGCTGGTGCTCTCAATATTTTCTCATGTCAATTGATTGTCAATGTGCATGTGCATGTGTGTGTGTGTGTGTGTGTATGTGTGAGTGAGTGTGTAGTTGCATGTATGTGCACGTAGGCATGCATGTGAGTGTGCATGCACGTCTGTGTGCGTCTGGTACCTGAGCAGGGCTGCTCCGGTGAGGTCGGGGGTGTGAGGGGCACGCTGCAGTGGTTTGGCTCTCTGGCGAGGCCCGGGGCAGCAGGAGCAGGCGGGGGCTGCTCTACTGGCAAATCCCCCTGGGCGATCAGCACAAAGGCCGCTGGGTAGGTCATCCTCACACCACCTAGGAAGACATAAAGCAAGTGAGAAAGTCATAATACACTGTAATACACACACAACAGTTTAAAACATTCAAAGCAAATGACATGCGCTCAGTTTTAACTGCCACATAATTGAAAAGCTTCAAAAATGAGCAAATGAGTCAGGTAAACCAAGAGGTTGTTACATTTTCAAATATTTAAAACCTGTGTATGAATTACTGTGCCTAAGCCTGAGGCCGTCTACTCTCTCTCTCTCTTCAACCATTGATTTTTTTTCTGAAAAGGATGATATATTTCCCAAACATTCCCTGCAGTGGGCCAGAAGTGGGTGAGTAGGATATGTAATGCACTTATTCCTTCACCATGGATATACTCACACACTTACCGGCTCATTGCTCATATCAAACATATCCTCTCAAACCCCTCTTCACACACTTGTTCGCTATCGTTCCAGGCACCCAAGGCTACAAAGGCTCTCCTCTTTAGGCATGAAAGCCGTTGGCACCCACCGAGGCTTTGATTTCAATCAGGTCAAATCAATGCTGTGGGGTCAGACAGTCAATGGGACTGATTAGACAGAGCTGTGTGTGTCGCTCCCCGGGGCTTCACCTCTCCTTCTCTTCCTCTCCTGTCTTCTCTGCTCTCTCCTGCCCTCTCATCCATTCACCCCCCCCCTCTTGCCACCCTGAGAGATGCTAAAAGACTCTGAAGATCACTGCAGCTGAAGCACACTTCAATAGCGCCCCATCCACTATTACCTAGTCTCAAACTGCCTGGGAGTCTACAGTGGAGACTGAGGGGTAATCGATGTGGAGTTGCTGCCCCGTTGTTTGCTTTTCTAGTGTAACATCAGTAGGGTCTAATGTGTTTTTTATGGCTGCTCTTAAGCTGAGAAGAACTCCAGTGTTTTTTTATTGTGTGCTGTAGTAGGATAAAGCAATATGCAAAACATTAAACTTTGTTTTTCAGTGCTGACACCACACCGCATGTCTTAATATTGGGCGGGTTAACTCGTTTCCACCAATTCAGCAGCTTAGCGGAGATGCAGTATTCACCTTCCGCAGTATTTCATAGCCACCAAACATGATCACTTTCTCCTTACCTACGATGACCTCCACCGCCACGTGACAGTTGGGATCGTAGGACTGGCCCCCCTCTTCTTTTTCCTTCTCCCCACTTCCCTCTTTCTGGTGAAGTACCATGGGGTAGAAGTAGCTCCACTCCTCCATCAGCTTCCGCACGGCTGGGTCACTCATCTTGTAGGCCTGACCTGTCAGGGTGCCGCTCAGACCGTATGGACTCAGGATCACTGCAGGGACAGATGGGATGGATGGAGAGAGGAGGTGAAGAGGTGAAGTAAAAAGAGAGTTGTACAGAAGAAGTGAAAGATGGATGGATGGATCCGTTGATTGATGGATTGATGAATGAAAGCACAAGCAAACAGATGGGCGGAGAACCATGGACAGATTAAATATTAGCAATATAAATAATATTAGCAAAAACAGTAACACTTTACAATAGCCTTATTCCAGTGTATTATTTGTGTATATGGAAAAGTATTGCAAGTACACAATACTACTGTATAGGTAGGGAAAATCTCCCTAATACATAATGTGCTTACAACAGTGTAACAACACCTTTTTAATGAAGCCATTTGAATGGCCATTGTAAAGTAAAGTGCAACTGCAAAAACAATTTTAACATCTATGTATTTGATTATACAGTAATCAAATCACTAATCAATCATCACTTGATTATACATGTTTGATTATACCGTAGGCTAAGCATGAACACTGAGCAACTGAGTAGGAAATACAGTGGGTTTGTGGAGTTACCTTGCACCGGTGTGATGGAGGTCTGCGCGAGGCGGATGTGGTCCTCGGTGATGTGGTATGCGGGCTGGTGCTGGGCGATCTCCACACTGGTGCACACGTTACTCTCCCCGTGGAGGAAGAAGGAGAAGGAGCATGATAGGTGCTCACTGGGGAAAGAAGACAGCAGAGGGTTAAAAACACAGACAGTATAGGAATGTAGTGTTGAGTGCATATGTTCTGTGTACAGCGCACATATCTTCAAAACATTCTTATAATATATTCTTACAAATCTTCACACTGAGCTTCTGATGTACATACCATTACATCAAACTTTGTTTATTGTCAAAAGTTTGTATGCTCTGAACTCATTCTCATAGACAAGATGTCCATTTTAAATTCAGGTGCATTTAGCTCCACAATTGTTAATAAATTAATTCAGCATAATGAGATTAGATAAGCTTGTAAAGTGCAGCTATTGAAAAATCAACAACATGAATAAGGCTGGTCCTCCAGGCAAAGGCGTGACAGATGATCAGTGCTTTTCTCCACAAATAGCAATTTAGAGAACGCACCCAGAATGTGTCTTAGTAAAAGCCTTCCTAAGCTTTACCTACATTGATCATCTTTATCATTTTCCACATAGGCTCCTTATTGCAGGTATAAATCCTCATTTGGCTATGATTGATTGTGGTGACAACATGTTTACATATGCAGCGCTCTCTTTATTACACAACCCAGGCATAGTTCATCATGCATTGCTCTTTTTCTTTTTTTTTTTACCACGAAGGAGTAATTGTTGGGCCATTATTGCAATCTATATATCGCCGGGTGGGCTGGACATCATTAACTACCAAGACTGCTTCATTGATGTACATTTTTAATCTATAAAGCCCCTTACTACCTTGGTTTATATACACCAGGCTGACAATAAAGTCAGCAGGTACTGTAATCTCCATGTGATTACCCTGCTGCCTATGCAATATCTCCTTTGCCCTGAGGGAGCTGGACCTCCATTTGAGTCGTAATGGATCATCAAATTCAATACAATGTTGAGTTCCACAGCCACACATGGGCAGAACTAAACCGTGTCGGGGGAGCCGAATACCATGTGGCACTGACCGTCACGGCCTGCAGATGGCGCTGAGAGCACCCACAGAGAGGAGAGGCCAATTTCTCTGCTTCATAAACATTCCTGATGCTCCCTGAGAAAAACATACCCTCACACCAGCAGGCGGTTCGAACACAGCTCTGCACAATCACAGGCAGAAGGGTTGAGCTAAAACACATGCATGCACAAGCCTGCGTACTGACACACATGCACACAAGCACGTAGTCTTCGCAGATACAGGCACACTCTCAAGGCATAAAACTCTCTTTTATATCTCTCTCTCTCTCTCTCTGTCTCGCTCTCACACACAGACACACACTCACATTTCCACGTCTGTCAGGCCAAGTCGCTCCCACTGCCCCACTCTCTACAGTGCTGCTCCATCATTCCAATAATTCACATCTCTACAAAACATGAGTCAGAAAAAAATGCTTTCAATGTCACTGCCCTCCAACCCTGTCCTCAGTGCATCATACACCATATGAAGAGCTATATATAGCTGCACGGGGAGGCTCTGGGGAATAGTTGCAAGTCAAGAGTACCAGTCCAGCTAACCGCCATACACCCAGGCACACAAACAGCCACATTTTCCATTTGGGTTCTTCCCCGGTCAAATGAAAAGCATACTGTATTGCCAGATGCTCCAGTCGCCTGCTGACTGTGCATCGCTAAAGCCATTTACCTACATGAATGGATAAGACTTTAAGGCACTTGAAAACTAAGAACAAATAAGCAAGAGTTTTTTTGGAGAACTTTTAGGTGATTAGCTGTGTTAGACTTTCTGTTCTGGTCTTCACTGCAGTCCTAACTGCCTTGCACACATTAAATAAGGCTGGGAAAATGAAGCAGCCAGCACAAGTTATTTCCCTCTCATGTTGGTAATTCTATTTGCTCAACAGCTCTCCTCCATTTTTTTTTTTACGAGATGTGTGTATACTAATGAGGACTGATGTGTGTACAGAAACATGACTCTCTCTTTATCATCTCTACTCTCTACGTATCTGTGACTCTCTGTCTCCCTTTCTCTGTTTTTGCGTGATACAACTATCCAGCAGAACCTTTTCATATTTCAGCAGCCTGGCAGGACGTGAGCTGAAATTGCAGTGCGCTGATAAGGCACCATTTACCTTGGCAGCGACAATTTAAGCCTACTTGATACAACCTACTGTGATATACAGAACAGTTCAATAACAGCCTACTGATGATAGTGATTAACACTGTCATTTAATCTTGCCAACTGCAGGGAAAGTTTAGGTTGTGCGAGCGATTACACGGTGATAAACTATAACAAGGCAATTAGCCCAACAAATAACTACTGTGTAACAATTATGTCATTAGATCTATTACATTGTTACAACCTCAATAAAGGGCAATTAAATGTGAGTGCGAGGAAGAGCAGAACTACAAAAAGAGCATCATACTCTAGGCCTATGGTACAATGCAGCCGGGAGATTGATGCTCCCTGTCCTTTTACAAAGGGCATTTTCCTGCACAGTAAGCGGGTGTGAGTGTGTGGACACACTGGGTTCCCTGCATCCTTGGGGACATTTGTGCAGTCTGCGAGCGTGTGTGTGTGTGTATGTGTGTGTGTGTGTGTGTGTGTGTGAACAGCGGACAGAGATGTGTGGCTGCTGTGTGTGCTGGGCTGTATGAGTACAGGTATTAATAAATGAAGAGGAGTGATGGCTGAGACTAGCCTCAGGGCTGACAGTACTGGAGAGAGATGGAGAGAGGAGACAGAGAAGGGAGGAAGAGAGAGAGAGGGAGGGAGGGGCCTGGGGGTGGGAGTGTGAGAGCAGGAAGGGAGGGAGAAAAAGAGGGAGAAAAGAGGAGAGTGAGGGTAGAAAAAGGAAAAAAAAAAAAAGAGAGAGCACTGGAGGTAGAGGGAGACAGAGAGTGAGCACTAGAGGTAGAGAAAGTAAGGGAGCACGTGAGGGTGATGGAAGAGAGGGAAAAAGAGATACAGTATTAAAACAGGATGGAGGGGGGGGGTAAAGAGAGTGTGAGAAAAAGAGAGAAAGAAAGAGGGGGAGGGTGAATAATTCAGTGCCACACACTCTGCAATTGCTGCTCCGCACATATCGATGAGATCACAGCTAGCTTTAATGGGTGGCTGCTGAGCACAATTAATGCTTTTATGGTGAAATCAATCAGGGAATGCAGAGCGGGAGAAAGCCCCATCCACTGACACACCATATACTGTCCCCATGTGTGTGTGTGAGTGTGCGTGTGTGTGTGTGTCTATTGTTAACATGAATGCACACCATCATGCGGGTGCAAGTGTGTATATGCTTGTGTGTGTGTACTTATGTCTACGTGTTTATATATGTCAACAAGGCACAGCACATGCATGTGTGTTTGCATGTACTGAGATAATGTAAAGCACACAGGCTTGGTTTATTGTAATCAACGCTAGAACATGTGAACATGTGTATGCCCGTCACGTGCAGTTTTGAATGTCATCGGAGAAAGAGGGACTTTGTTGGGTGCGTGTGAGCCACTGATGTTTAAGATGTGACGACATGTGTTATCGTGTCTTTGGCACCCCGCTGCCATGCTACCAGCCAGCCAACGATGGCCAGCCAGCCGGCCAGCGGGGGGTCTGGGTAATGTAGTCTGACATGCATCGCGGACTGCACACACGCGCATCCATGCGCACAACCACATGCACACAAAATGACAATGTGTATATATCTCGATGCACGCATGTCTAATGTGATGGAAAAACATAAAATAGGTGAAAATGGTGCTCAGATTGTCTCTAGATCTCTGAAAGAGAGAATAAAGGAGAAAAAAACATTAACAGTGAGAGAGAAAGCATGAAATCAGTGTGAGAGGCACAAAGCTTCTCTCTCCACTGTTCTGGACGCCTAGTGCTATAATGTGATGATTGTGTGTTGTGCTTAGATGTCATTAGCCACAGTCATGTGCATACTAAGCAGGTATGACAGCATTCTGTTAGACTACAGGAGAGGGTGAAATTCACAAATCTGGGAGATGATCGTCTGCCTAATCTCTCCCTGCACTTCTCTGACCGTGGCTGTTCCGGCACCTCTGCACCCCTACTGTGAATTATCTTAATCTGTCTGGCTGCCTGACGCTTACTACACAATCTGGACTCATCTCTTGGAAGGACTAGTGTGTAGACACTCCTTGGAGCATGTACACATAAAATCAATGGACCAGTAGAAGGGATGTTTGAGTGTTTGATGTTTGTATGTTTAACAGACATAAATATGTACTGTAAACTGACTCATGTAAGCATACACACGCGCACACACACACACACACACACACACTAGAAGGTACACATGCATGCACCCCTATTAACACAGGCATAAGGGGAATGCAGTCAGCTTGATGTATTATTCAATGGCCCCCAGTGGGTGGCCTTAGCCAGTGTTGCTATCACAATGTTAGTGCTCAAACACTCCGGCAACTGTTTCTAAGGATTCATAATGAAAAGGTGTCACGCTCAAGGATACACAAATTGTGCACACTGTCGTTACTCTTTTCATAGGGATAAGAAGCACAAAAGAATAACAAAGTCTATTGCAATTCATGATTCATTCATTTTTGATTTGTTGCTAAAGTCCTCACAAGTAGCAGAAAATGACCGTGACTGTTTTGTCAGTGGGCTTTTGCTAATGCCGCCAAGTAGAAAAGACTAAGCCATTGACTTCAGTGAAAACATCAATGCAAGCACCCACTGGCGTTTACCTTTACATTTGTGGCCATAATTATAAAAGAGGAAGAGGGTGTGTTGCTAGGCTATTGTTGTGATGTATCACCTTTCTCTCTATTGATCCATGTCTTTCTCTCTCTGTCTCTCTCTCTCTCTCTCTCTCTCTATTTCTCTCTCTCTGTCTCAGAGATTTTTAGTGGAAGTATTGAAGGAGGAAAATATGTCCCTGCTTTTTGTCACTCAATAAATGGTCTCATTGAAGGAGGGTCCAGTACAAGGGTAGAACAACCATTTATAAAGGGGCAAATGCAGCACTATAAATTCAATAAACCAGGTATTGTAGGCTAGGTGTGCAGTGTGCAGGCTGGGGATTCCTGAGCTTTAAACAAATTGATACAGCTCAAGAGTTTTGACTCTAACAACACTGATGATGGTGAAAAACACACCATTATACCGCTTAAGCGCCTGGGCACCAAGTATCGCATTTCCTGGTAGTATGCTCATATTTTTATGAGTCACAGTGCATGCAGTCAATCAATGAGCCATTGCATGGACCTAAGCTGCTACATCAGATATAAATTACAGTGGGTTTCCAATGTTCTCTCTCTCTAGACTGTGGCACATTTGTATGATCATGACACATATAGGAATAGTTGAATTCATCAATGACTGGAAAAACTGTGCTGTATTTTTTGTTCTTTTTTTCCTACACACACACACAGACACACAGACATACACAAACACACACACACACACACACACACACAGACACACACACACACACACACATAAAAGGGGTGGCAAAGATGAGCTGTATCCCTTGAAAACATCCCAGAAATAAAAAGACAGGTGGTAGGAGCACCTCTTGTGAAGTGAGTGATCTACTGTTCACTAGTGCACGAGTCAGCTGCCACCGCAAATGTGTGTGTGGCTGCACATGTTGCATGGGGTGACCCTCCACACACACACATAACTACACACACACACAAACACACACACACACACAAGCTCATACGCTGACACACATACACTTTACCTTCCCACTGCCCAACAGCTCTGAGGAAGCTCTCAGTCCTAAACCTTTCACTCAGTTGGCTGTGTGCCTTCCACACAGCCAGTCAGCCAGCCAGTCTGTCGGCCCGTCAGCCAGCTCACCAGTCAGTAAGCCAGTCAGTCAGCTCATGGTCAGCATGTCAGCCAGTCAGTCAGTCATTCGGTTAGTCAGCCAATCAGACCAAGAGCACCCTACTCATCTGGGATCTCCCACCCATCCATCCATCCCTCGACACCCATCAGCAAAAATGCACAATGGGAAACAATCAGCAAGCTGAGATTCATTCCGTTGCTTTTGGAGAGAAAGGAGTGAAGAAAGAGAGAGGGTTTTCGCCATAATATTTTAAAAACTTTCCTGAGATGGTGTTCTGCGACCTTGTGACGTGGCCTGACATCAAATGCACGTTGCCTAGGAGATGGCTAATATCTCAATGTCAGGAGGAGAGGAGAGGAGAGGAGAGGAGAAGAGAGGAGAGGAGAGGATCTAGGAAACACCTAAACATAATTAAATGGACACCAATTCACAAATACACACACAACTTGCCTTTAAGTGTATAAAACAAGCTATCCTGTTAACAATCAGGTCAATATTTATAAAAAAAAAAAAAAAAAAAACCTGTTTAAAAATACAATGCAATTGGTGTTGGTATAACAACACAACCTGTGAACACAAACTGTTTCTATTTCATGGTCAAGCACCAGAGGACAGCTCTGTTGCCTGTGCTACCTTGGAAAAGATGAACATTATTTATGCATGAGTATGTGGACATTAATGCAAATGAATGAGGGTGGTGAGAGCACCTAGATCAACAAATATATACTTGGCATGCATAGAACTGACTCAAGTATTGAGAGAGAGAGATAGACTCTAATATAATTTTTCAGCTGTCTATAGTAATGCTTAATTTACAACCCCCCACCGTCCCTGCTCCCCACGCCCACCACACGCCACTGAACCACACTCCTTGCTCTTGCTCTCTCTCACTACTTTCCTCTTCTCTGCTCTCTCTCTCTCTCTCTCTCTCTCTCTCGCTCTCTCTCTCTCCCCTTAGCGTCTGATGCAATCCGTTACCAACCCAGAGTGCTTTTCTCCCATTCAGACACAAAGAGAGAGGAGAGCGTTGCGCTTCAGAGGGGAGGAGAGAGAGGCGGGGGGGGTGGGGGGGGGTGGGACAGAGGAGGAAGGGTGGGCATCTTCTCCTAGATGTGCCAATCCTTGCCATGCCCAGGGGACACACATGCGAGATAAACACCAGAAAAGTCTGACAAAGGCAGCGGCACCGAGGCGCGGGAGTTGGCACGGATATGGGGGCACGGCTTGGATACTGGCTCTGATGCGCCCCCTGTTGGGAGTAAAAGGCACAGCGTGGGAGTGAGTAAGAGACAAAGGAGCTGGTTACAGCTGAGGCAGGAGGTCAGTGTATGCCTAACTGAGCAATGTTCCAACATGGCATGAAAACACTGATGGGCAGGGATCTGCAGGGGCTCTAAGGGCTGACTCCGTCACTTGTGGGGCGCCATGGCTATTATGAGAACATGTGATGGTGTGTGTGTGTGTGTGTGCGCGCGTGCATGTATGTGTGTGTGCGCATGTGTGTTTGCATGTGCGCTGGGAGCAAGCAGAGAGGTCTGTGTGTATATCTGTGCTCTAGAAAAAAAATGTGCGTGCATGTGTGTCTTCTCTTCCACAAAATGTCCTTGTTCAATTACACAGTGTGATAAATGTGATCAGTGTGAGCGGCAGAGTACAAGTGTAAAATGTGCGACTAGTACAGACACCTACATATAAGTGTGTTTGTTTGTGTGTTTGCGTTTGTGTCTGAGTGTTCAGGAATGGCGCTCTCTTTCTCCATCTCTCCCTCTCCATCTCTCCCTCCAGTATGTTCAATAATTCACAGAGAGAAGGAGCCGGGGTTGGCTCAGCAGGGGGCGTACCAGCTGACAACATACTCAGACAAAGCTGTCAAAATGAAGAGGAATTAGATGATGTACAAAAGGGGCACACACACCACACACACACACACACTCACTGCACACATATGCACGCACGCACACACACACACAGGACCCTGCATAGGACTTTGCTAAATGTAGTTCGTCTCGGAAACCCCCGTGTCCCCCCCCGTCCCAAATGCCGGCACAGATTGTATAACATACATGCATACACATTGTTGCACATGTGTTGAGGAGACACACACACTCACACACACACACACACATGCACACCTTCCTAACTCTCACAAGAGGAGACACAAATGTTATTTCATCTCCCCTTTCCTTCCTCTTTCCTTCCTTGGCTTGTTCCTCTTCACTCTTCCTCTCCTCCTAACCCGTGTTGCTCTCTCCCTTCCTCCTCGTTTTGCATCATCTCTGGCAATGACTTTCTCTTTCTCCGTCTCCCTCCATCTCCCTCTCATTTGGTAACTCAGTATTTTTTTTTCATCATTTTCTTCCCACACAGTCAAAGCAAAGTCAGTGCCATTTTAATGGGCAAATTAATGAGCAAATTCCACCCATCAAATAAACTGCACTGCAATGTAAACAATATACCCACCAAATGTTAATACATAGAGACATAAAGACAGTCTGTAGACGATGTCACGTCTGTGACAGTTAAAAAAAACCCATCCATGCCATTGTGTGAGAAAGTGTGACATTGGTTTGGTGTATATGAGTGAAGTACAAGTAAAATGAGGATAACACACAGAAACTCACAGAAACTGCAGAACCACACATGGATACACACCTACACACATTTACATACGCTATTGCAAATATTGTATATAATATGAACTTTTACAGAACATGAGAGTGCTTTTCGGTACAAGCAATTCACAATCACATCAGACTTCTTTGCAGTATTTCTCAGTACACTTTATATCTACACAAATGACACACACTCTTTATTTCTGCACCAGTGGTACACAATCTCTTTAGATATCTCTCAGTGTGCTTTATTGAGGGATTTGCACTTGCTCTGAACAGTTTAACCTGATTTGGTTGCAGCACATCACTGAAATTCTATTGACAACTTTCTGGATTCTGGACAACTTTCCCTTCATCTCTTGAATTCCAACAACATTTTGATGACAATTCAATCAAAGACTGCAGCTCCCCAGTCCAAAAATTACCAAGAACATAACTGTCTGCGATCCCTCTATGCATTTGAAAAGGAAAAAATCCTGGAATGAGCAATTTGTGATTTCTCTCGGCTAATTGGTTCCCTAGTTGCAATTGGCTTAAATATTCAGCAGAATATTCAGTGTTTAATCAATGCCTTGTTAGAGATGTTAGGACTATTATACTCTTAAACCATAAGGAGAAGCTAATGTGGGCAGACTGTGCTGTGAGAGAACTATAATGGCTGGAGCAACAGGTAGAGCTGCTGTCATCACACCCACCCTCTTTTTACTCTATTTCAGTCTCTCTGTCTGTCTCCCACCTTGCCTACACTGTCGACACCAACACATACAGGTATGCACACACACACACACACAAACGTGCACCCACACACACACACACACACGCACACACAGAGTAGTGAGACCTCCACTCAGCTCAGCTCTCACACTTCACCACCACTCACTACCCCGATTTTCAATAGTCTCACACCATGAACCAGCCACTGGAACATCTAGGAGAGGAGAGGCCGCAAATATCACATGGAAGTCATTCACACCACCTAGCTGTCTCTCTCTCTCTCTCTCTCTCTCTCACACACACACACACACACATACACACAGGCTGTAGCTCTCACAGCCTAACATACATGCAACCTCATGGACACACACATATAATCCCTCTCTTTCTCTTCCACACAAACACAAACACAGACACTCTGGGACACGAAGCATGCCGGTGTATAGCACAAGGACAATATCTGAATGGTGTGTGTGTGTGTGCGTGTGTGTGCGTGTGTGTGTGTGTGAGTGTGTGTTAGAGGCTCTTGTTACCTGGTGCCCAAGGTCTTTTCTTCCAGTTCATGCGGCTTGAAGAACCACCTCCCAATCCTCACAAAATCCTTATCCATCAAACATCTGACACAGAGCGGTGGATAGAAGAGAGAAAGTGATCATTAGACAATGGAAAAGAAAGCTCTATATACACATATAATAAATAAAGACCTGCATCTATCCAGGTATTCATCCCCTTTGCATCATGGGAATCACACTGAGTACATTTTGTCTCACCCTGGAATCCAGTGTCGCTTAATTAAAATAAACTAGCAACAAATGGCACAAATGGGTAGAACCGATCAATCGGCCACTGATCATAATTGGCCTTCAGACATTTATGCGCATATGACATTTGACAGTAATTGATTATGGACTTTTTTATTTTTGAATAGAGAATGAGGCCATCTGTTCTTTAAGTGGCCTTGCTGTTTCATTTCAGAATTGCCAGGAACGCGGCGCAGAGAGAGACTGGTGATTTCATTTCGCTCCTTTCTGAACAGTGTTTTGAGTGTTTGATTACTGTATTCATTCACTATTTTCAACTGTTAATTAACACTGACAGCTCACATATTATTTCTGACACTATGTTATGTATTCCATAGCCTCTATGAGTAGAAATAGTTTAATGGACAGAAGGCGTAGTCTATGCTGTTTCCATGAAAACCTTTTCCCTGTGTTACTGGTGGCAAGAGGTGACAAAACACCTCAGTCACCAAGCACACAAACATGTAGCTACGTTTCAATAAAAACAATAATTTATTTACTCATGGTAAGGTGAGCAATGCCATGTAAGCACAAGAACAATCTGTTAAACACAGTGCTGTATTGAAAGTTTACTGTTTATGCTTGCTGTTCACTTTCGCTTGATGCACTTTTGTTTGAAGCAAAGTCCAGCTGAAATTCATCATTTCAATCAACGATCTGATCAGTGATCAGCCAATCTGCTCATAGCTTGGACTTTTGGTCACACTTTATTATGACACTGTTTAAAAAGTCAGTATTAGGAATCTCGGCTCTATTGCAATTGTTTATAAGATTTTACTGATCACTCTTGAGGTGCGGCTAGGTCTGT